>NC_088405.1:97105377-97240377 GCF_034236695.1 Oncorhynchus nerka | reverse complement strand
CCAATAACATCTGCTAACCATGTGTATGTGACCAATAACATCTGCTAACCATGTGTATGTGACCAATAACATCTGCTAACCATGTGTATGTGACCAATAACATCTGCTAACATGTGTATGTGACCAATAACATCTGCTAACCATGTGCATGTGACCAATAACATCTGCTAACCATGTGTATGTGACCAATAACATCTGCTAACCATGTGTATGTGACCAATAACATCTGCTAACATGTGTATGTGACCAATAACATCTGCTAACCATGTGAGTGTGACCAATAACATCTGCTAACCATGTGTATGTGACCATTAACATCTGCTAACCATGTGTATGTGACCATTAACATCTGCTAACCATTTGTATGTGACCATTAACATCTGCTAACCATGTGTATGTGACCAATAACATCTGCTAACCATGTGTATGTGACCAATAACATCTGCTAACCATTTGTATGTGACCATTAACATCTGCTAACCATGTGTATGTGACCAATAACATCTGCTAACCATGTGACCAATAACATCTGCTAACCATGTGTATGTAACCAATAACATCTGCTAACCATGTGACCAATAACATCTGCTAACCATGTGTATGTGACCAATAACATCTGCTAACCATGTGACTGTATTAACATCTGCTAACCATGTGACTGTATTAACATCTGCTAACCATGTGTATGTAACCAATAACATCTGCTAACCATGTGACTGTGACCATTAACATCTGCTAACCATGTGACTGTGACCAATAACATCTGCTAACCATGTGACCATTAACATCTGCTAACCATGTGTATGTGACCAATAACATCTGCTAACCATGTGTATGTAACCAATAACATCTGCTAACCATGTGACTGTGACCAATAACATCTGCTAACCATGTGTATGTGACCAATAACATGTGTGTATGTGACCAATAACATCTGCTAACCATGTGATGTGACCAATAACATCTGCTAACATGTGTATGTGACCAATAACATCTGCTAACCATGTGACCAATAACATCTGCTAACCATGTGTATGTGACCAATAACATCTGCTAACCATGTGTATGTAACCAATAACATGTGTATGTGACCAATAACATCTGCTAACCATGTGAGTGTGACCAATAACATCTGCTGTGACCAATAACATCTGCTAACCATGTGACTGTGAACCATTTGTATGTAACATCTGCTAACCATGTGTGACCAATAACATCTGATAACCATGTGTGACCATGTCTGCTAACCATTTGTATGTGACCATTAACATCTGCTAACCATGTGTATGTGACCAATAACATCTGCTAACCATGTGACCAATAACATCTGCTAACCATGTGTATGTAACCAATAACATCTGCTAACCATGTGACCAATAACATCTGCTAACCATGTGTATGTGACCAATAACATCTGCTAACCATGTGACTGTATTAACATCTGCTAACCATGTGACTGTATTAACATCTGCTAACCATGTGTATGTAACCAATAACATCTGCTAACCATGTGACTGTGACCATTAACATCTGCTAACCATGTGACTGTGACCAATAACATCTGCTAACCATGTGACCATTAACATCTGCTAACCATGTGTATGTGACCAATAACATCTGCTAACCATGTGTATGTAACCAATAACATCTGCTAACCATGTGACTGTGACCAATAACATCTGCTAACCATGTGTATGTGACCAATAACATCTGCTAACCATGTGACCAATAACATCTGCTAACCATGTGACCAATAACATCTGCTAACCATGTGACCAATAACATCTGCTAACCATGTGTATGTAACCAATAACATCTGCTAACCATGTGACCAATAACATCTGCTAACCATGTGACTGTGACCAATAACATCTGCTAACCATGTGACCAATAACATCTGATAACCATGTGTATGTAACCAATAACATCTGCTAACCATGTGACCAATAACATCTGCTAACCATGTGACCAATAACATCTGCTAACCATGTGACCAATAACATCTGCTAACCATGTGACCATTAACATATGCTAACCATGTGTATGTGACCAATAACATCTGCTAACCATGTGTATGTGACCAATAACATCTGCTAACCATGTGTATGTGACCAATAACATCTGCTAACCATGTGTATGTGACCAATAACATCTGCTAACCATGTGTATGTGACCAATAACATCTGCTAACCATGTGACCAATAACATCTGCTAACCATGTGAACAATAACATCTGCTAACCATGTGACCAATAACATCTGCTAACCATGTGTATGTGACCAATAACATCTGCTAACCATGTGACCATTAACATCTGCTAACCATGTGACTGTGACCATTAACATCTGCTAACCATGTGTATGTGACCATTAACATCTGCTAACCATGTGTATGTGACCATTAACATCTGCTAACCATGTGACCAATAACATCTGCTAACCATGTGACCAATAACATCTGCTAACCATGTGACCAATAACATCTGCTAACCATGTGTATGTGACCAATAACATCTGCTAACCATGTGACCAATAACATCTGCTAACCATGTGACCAATAACATCTGCTAACCATGTGACTGTGACCAATAACATCTGCTAACCATGTGACCAATAACATCTGATTTGATATAATTAAACGGTTTGAATCACATCAGAGTATAGATCCATGTGAATTATATTCATTTATAAAACAGCATTTGACTCATTTGAAAAGCCACTTAATGGGATGGAACCAAACTGTCAAACTACATACTGATTTATAACCATTCAAATAAAGTATTGATCCTTAAAACTAATATTTCCTCACCAAACTGTAACCAACCTACAAATTAGAATTGAACGCTGTGTGTGTGTGTGTGTGTGTGTGTGTGTGTGTGTGTGTGATACACTGTGTTGGGTAGGAGAGGCCAGTGGCTGTACTGAACAGAGTCTGATATGGACAGACAGAAAGCAGCTAGTGTAATGACTCATTTATTCACAGAGTCAAACTGCATTACACTGCCCCGTGCACTCGCTCTCTCCCTCTGTTCTCCCTCTCCCTCTGTTCTCCCTCTCCCTCTGTTCTCCCTCTCCCTCTGTTCCCTCCCTCTCCCTCTGTTCCCTCCCTCTCCCTCTGTTCCCTCCCTCCCTCTGTTCCCTCCCTCCCTCCCTCTGTTCTCTCTCCCTCCCTCCCTCTGTTCTCTCTCCCTCCCTCTCTGTTCTCTCTCCCTCCCTCCCTCTGTCTCTCTCTCCCTCCCTATGTTCTCCCTCTCTTCTCTCTCTGTTCTCTCTGTTCGCTCTCTCCCTCTGTTCTCGCTCTCTCCCTCTGTTCTCTCTCCCTCCCTCTGTTCTCTCTCCCTCCCTCTGTTCTCTCTCCCTCCCTCTGTTCTCTCTCAGTTCTCTGCCCTCTCAGTTCTCTGCCCTCTCAGTTCTCTGCCCTCTCAGTTCTCTGCCCTCTCAGTTCTCTCCCCTCAGTCTCTCTGCCCTCTCAGTTCTCTGCCCTGTTCTCTCTGCTCCTCCTTCTCTGCCCTCTTCTCTCTGCTCCTCTCAGTTCTCTCCCTGTTCTCTCTGCTCCTCCTTCTCTCCCTGTTCTCTCTGCTCCTCCTTCTCTCCCTGTTCTCTCTGCTCCTCCTTCTCTCCCTGTTCTCTCTGCCCTCCTTCTCTCCCTGTTCTCTCTGCTCCTCCTTCTCTCCCTGTTCTCTCTGCTCCTCCTTCTCCCTGTTCTCTCTGCTCCTCCTTCTCTCCCTGTTCTCTCTGTTCTCTCTGCTCCTCCTCTCCCTGTTCTCTCTGCTCCTCCTTCTCTCTCTGCTCCTCCTTCTCTCCCTGTTCTCTCTGCTCCTCCTTCTCTCCCTCTGTTCTCCCTCTCCCTCTGTTCTCCCTCTCCCTCTGTTCTCCCTCTCCCTCCCTCCCTCTGTTCTCTCTCCCTCCCTATGTTCTCCCTCTCTTCTCTCCCTGTTCTCTCTGCTCCTCCTTCTCTCTCCCTCTGTTCTCTCTGCTCCTCCTTCTCCCCCTGTTCCTCTCTGTTATCCTCCTTCTCTCCCCCTCTCTCCCTCTGTTCTCCTCCCTGTTCTCTCTGCCCTCCTTCTCTCCCCTCTGTTCTCTCTCCCTTCTGTTCTCCCCTCTCTTCCTCTGTTATCGCTCCTTCTGTTCTCCCCTTCTTTCTCTCTTCCTCTGTTATCTCCTTCTGTTCTCTCTCTCCTTTTCCTATGTTATCGCTCCTTCTGTTCTCCCCTCTTCTTCTCTCCTCTGTTCTCCCCCTCTTCCTCTTCCTCTGTTATCGCTCCTTCTGTTCTCCCCTCTCTTCCTCTCTCCTCTGTTATCGCTCCTTCTGTTCTCCCCCTCTCTCTCCCTGTTATCGCTCCTTCTGTTCTCCCCCCCTCTTCCTCTGTTATCGCTCCTTCTGTTCTCACCCTCTCTTCCTCTCCCTCTGTTATCGCTCCTTCTGTTCTCCCCTCTCTTCTCTTTTCCTCTGTTATCGCTCCTTCTGTTCTCCTCCTCTCTTTCTCTTCTCCTCTGTTATCGCTCCTTCTGTTCTCCCTCTCTTCTCTCTCTCCTCTGTTATCGCTCCTTCTGTTCTCCCCTCTCTTTCTCTTTTCCTTATTATCGCTCCTTCTGTTCTCCCTCTCTTCCTCTCTCTCTGTTATCGCTCCTCTGTTCTCCCCTCTCTTCCTCTCTCCCCTCTGTTATCGCTCCTTCTGTTCTCCCCTCTCTTCCTCTTCCTCTGTTATCGCTCCTTCTGTTCTCCCCCTCTCTTCCTCTCTCTCTGTTATCGCTCCTTCTGTTCTCCCCCTCTCTCTCCCTCTTATCGCTCCTTCTGTTCTCCCCCTCTGTTATCGCTCCTTCTGTTCTCACCCTCTCTTCCTCTCTCCCTCTGTTATCGCTCCTTCTGTTCTCACCCTCTCTTTCTCTTTTCCTATGTTATCGCTCCTTCTGTTCTCCCCTCTCTTCCTCTCTTCCTCTGTTCTCCCCCTCTCTTCCTCTTCCTCTGTTATCGCTCCTTCTGTTCTCCCCCTCTCTTCCTCTCTCCCTCTGTTATCGCTCCTTCTGTTCTCCCCTCTCTTTCTCTTTTCCTCTGTTATCGCTCCTTCTGTTCTCCCCCTCTCTTTCTCTTTTCCTCTGTTATCGCTCCTTCTGTTCTCCCCCTCTCTTCCTCTCTTCCTCTGTTATCGCTCCTTCTCTTCTCACCCTCTTCCTCTGTTATCGCTCCTTCTGTTCTCCCCCTCTCTTTCTCTCTCCCTCTGTTCTCCCCCTCTCTTCCTCTGTTCTCCCCCTCTCTTATCGCTCCTTCTGTTCTCCCCCTCTCTTTCTCTCTCCCTCTGTTCTCCCCCTCTCTTCCTCTGTTCTCTTCCTCTCTCCCTCTGTTATCGCTCCTTCTGTTCTCCCCTCTCTTCCTCTGTTATCGCTCCTTGTGTTCTCCCCCTCTCTTTCTCTCTCCCTCTGTTATCGCTCCTTCGGTTCTCCCCCTCTCTTTCTCTCTCCCTCTGTTCTCCCCCTCTCTTCCTCTCTTCCTCTGTTCTCCCCCTCTCTTCCTCTCTCCTCTGTTATCGCTCCTTCTGTTCTCCCCCTCTCTTTCTCTCTTATCCCTCTGTTCTCCCCCTCTCTTTCTCTGTTATCGGTCCTTCTGTTCTCCCTCTCTTTCCTCTGTTATCGCTCCTTCTGTTCTCCCCCTCTCTTTCCCTCTGTTATCGCTCCTTCTGTTCTCCCCCTCTCTTTCTCTCCCTCTGTTATCGCTCCTTCTGTTCTCCCCCTCTCTTCCTCTCTCCTCTGTTATCGCTCCTTCTGTTCTCCCCCTCTCTTTCGCTCTTCCTCTGTTCTCCCCCTCTCTTCCTCTGTTATCGCTCCTTCTGTTCTCCCCTCTCTTTCTCTGTTATCGCTCCTTCTGTTCTCCCCCTCTCTTTCTCTCTCCTCTGTTCTCCTCCTTCTGTTCTCTTCTCTTTCTCTCCCTCTGTTATCGCTCCTTCTGTTCTCCCCCTCTCTTTCTCTCTGTTATCGCTCCTTCTCTTCTCCCCTCTCTTCTCTTCCTCTGTTATCGCTCCTTCTGTTCTCCCCTCTCTTCCTCTCTTCCTCTCTCCTTCTGTTCTCCCCCTCTCTGTTATCTCTCTTCTTCCTCTGTTATCGCTCCTCTGTTCTCCCCTCTCTTTCTCTCTCCCTCTGTTATCGCTCCTTCTGTTCTCCCCCTCTCTTCTCTCCCACTCTGTTATCGCTCCTTCTGTTCTCCCCTCTCTTTCTCTGTTATCGCTCCTTCTGTTCTCCCCTCTCTTTCTCTCTCCCTCTGTTATCGCTCCTTCTGTTCTCCCCTCTCTTTCTTTCCCTCTGTTATCGCTCCTTCTGTTCTCCCCCTCTCTTTCTCTCTCCCTCTGTTCTCCCCCTTCTGTTCTCTCTTCCTCTGTTCTCCCCCTCTCTCTCCTCTCTGTTATCGCTCCTTCTGTTCTCCCCCTCTCTTTCTCTCTCCCTCTGTTATTGCTCCTTCTGTTCTCCCCTCTTTCTCTCTCCCTCTGTTATCGCTCCTTCTGTTCTCCCCTCTTTCTCTCTCCCTCTGTTATCGCTCCTTCTGTTCTCCCCCTCTCTTTCTCTCTCCCTCTGTTATCGCTCCTTCTGTTCTCCCCCTCTCTTCCTCTGTTATCGCTCCTTCTGTTCTCCCCCTCTCTTTCTCTCTCCTCTTATCTCTCCTCTGTTCTCCCCCTCTCTTTCTCTCTCCTCTGTTCTCCCCCTTCCCTCTCTTCCTCTGTTCTCCCCCTCTCTTCCTCTCTCCCTCTGTTATCGCTCCTTCTGTTCTCCCCTCTCTTTCTCTCTTATCGCTCCTTATGTTCTCCCCTCTCTTTCTGTTATCGGTCCTTCTGTTCTCCCTCTCTTTCTCTCTGTTATCGCTCCTTCTGTTCTCCCCCTCTCTTTCCCTCTGTTATCGCTCCGTCTGTTCTCCCCCTCTCTTTCTCTCTCCCTCTGTTATCGCTCCTTCTGTTCTCCCCCTCTCTTCCTCTCTCACTCTGTTATCGCTCCTTCTGTTCTCCCCCTCTCTTTCGCTCTTCCTCTGTTCTCCCCCTCTCTTCCTCTGTTATCGCTCCTTCTGTTCTCCCCCTCTCTTTCTCTGTTATCGCTCCTTCTGTTCTCCCCTCTTTCTCTCTCCCTCTGTTATCGCTCCTTCTGTTCTCCCCCTCTCTTTCTCTTTCCCTCTGTTATCGCTCCTTCTGTTCTCCCCCTCTCTTTTCTCTCTTCCTCTGTTATCGCTCCTTCTCTTCTCACCCTCTCTTCAATCTTCCTCTGTTATCGCTCCTTCTGTTCTCCCTCTCTTCCTCTCTTCCTCTGTTATCGCTCCTTCTGTTCTCCCCCTCTTTTCTCTCTTCCTCTGTTATCGCTCCTTCTGTTCTCCCCTCTCTTTCTCTCTCCCTCTGTTATCGCTCCTTCCTCCCCTCTGTTCTCCCCTCTTCTCTGTTCTCTCTCCCCCTCTGTTATCGCTCCTTCTGTTCTCCCCCCTCTTTTCTCTGTTATCGCTCCTTCTGTTCTCCCCCTCTCTTTCTCTCTCCCTCTTATCGCTCCTTCTGTTCTCCCCTCTCTTTCTCTCTCCCTCTGCTCTCCCCCTCTCTTCCTCTCTTCCTCTGTTCTCCCCCTCTCTTCCTCTCTCCCTCTGTTATCGCTCCTTCTGTTCTCCCCCTCTCTTTCTCTCTTATCGCTCCTTATGTTCTCCCCCTCTCTTTCTCTGTTATCGGTCCTTCTGTTCTCCCCTCTCTTTCTCTCTGTTATCGCTCCTTCTGTTCTCCCCCTCTCTTTCCCTCTGTTATCGCTCCGTCTGTTCTCCCCCTCTCTTTCTCTCTCCCTCTGTTATCGCTCCTTCTGTTCTCCCCCTCTCTTCCTCTCTCTCTGTTATCGCTCCTTCTGTTCTCCCCCTCTCTTTCGCTCTTCCTCTGTTCTCCCCCTCTCTTCCTCTGTTATCGCTCCTTCTGTTCTCCCCCTCTCTTTCTCTGTTATCGCTCCTTCTGTTCTCCCCTCTCTTTCTCTCTCCCTCTGTTATCGCTCCTTCTGTTCTCCCCTCTCTTTCTCTTTCCCTCTGTTATCGCTCCTTCTGTTCTCCCCCTCTCTTTCTCTCTTCCTCTGTTATCGCTCCTTCTCTTCTCACCCTCTCTTCAATCTTCCTCTGTTATCGCTCCTTCTGTTCTCCCCTCTCTTCCTCTCTTCCTCTGTTATCGCTCCTTCTGTTCTCCCCCTCTCTTTCTCTCTTCCTCTGTTATCGCTCCTTCTGTTCTCCCCCTCTCTTTCTCTCTCCCTCTGTTATCGCTCCTTCTGTTCTCCCCCTCTTTCTCTCTCCCTCTGTTATCGCTCCTTCTGTTCTCCCCCTCTCTTTCTCTGTTATCGCTCCTTCTGTTCTCCCCTCTCTTTCTCTCTCCCTCTGTTATCGCTCCTTCTGTTCTCCCCTCTCTTTCGCTTTCCCTCTGTTATCGCTCCTTCTGTTCTCCCCCTCTCTTTCTCTCTCCCTCTGTTCTCCCCCTCTTTCCTCTCTTCCTCTGTTCTCCCCCTCTCTTCCTCTCTTCCTCTGTTATCGCTCCTTCTGTTCTCCCCCTCTCTTTCTCTCTCCCTCTGTTATTGCTCCTTCTGTTCTCCCCCTCTCTTTCTCTCTCCCTCTGTTATCGCTCCTTCTGTTCTCCCCTCTCTTTCTCTCTCCCTCTGTTATCGCTCCTTCTGTTCTCCCCCTCTCTTTCTCTCTCCCTCTGTTATCGCTCCTTCTGTTCTCCCCCTCTCTTCCTCTGTTATCGCTCCTTCTGTTCTCCCCCTCTCTTTCTCTCTCCCTCTTATCGCTCCTTCTGTTCTCCCCCTCTCTTTCTCTCTCCCTCTGTTCTCCCTCCTTCTGTTCTCCCCCTCTCTTCCTCTCTCCCTCTGTTATCGCTCCTTCTGTTCTTCTGTTCTCCCTCTGTTATCTCTGTTCTCCCCTCTCTTCCTCTGTTATCGCTCCTTCTGTTCTCCCCCTCTCTTTCCCTCTTTTCCTATCTGTTCTCTCCCTCTCTTTCTCTCTCCCTCTGTTATCGCTCCTTCTGTTCTCCCTCTCTTCCTCTCTCTGTTATCGCTCCTTCTGTTCTCCCCCTCTCTTTCGCTCTTCCTCTGTTCTCCCCTCTGTTCTCCCCCTCTCTTCTCCCCCTCTCTTTCTCTGTTATCGCTCCTTCTGTTCTCCCCCTCTCTTTCTCTCTCCTCTGTTATCGCTCCTTCTGTTCTCCCCTCTCTTTCTCTTTTCCTCTGTTATCGCTCCTTCTGTTCTCCCCCTCTCTTTCTCTCTTCCTCTGTTATCCCCTTCTCTTCCTCTTCAATCCTCTGTTATCGCTCCTTCTCTTCCCCTCTCTTCCTCTCTTCCTCTGTTATCGCTCCTTCTGTTCTCCTTTTCTTATCGCTCCTTCTGTTCTCCCCCTCTCTTTCTCTCTCCCTCTGTTCTCCTCCTTCTTCCTCTGTTTCTCCTCCCCTCTGTTATCGCTCCTTCTGTTCTCCCCCTCTCTTTCTTCTCTCTCTCCCTCTGTTCTCCCCCTCTCTTCCTCTGTTATCGCTCCTTCTGTTCTCTTCCTCTCTCCCTCTCTTATCGCTCCTTCTGTTCTCCCCTCTCTTTCCTCTGTTATCGCTCCTTCTGTTCTCCCCTCTCTTTCTCTCTCCCTCTGTTATCGCTCCTTCTGTTCTCCCCTCTCTTTCTCTCCTCTCTCCCTCTGTTCCTCTCTTCCTCTGTTCTCCCCCTCTCTTTCCTCTCTCCCTCTGTTCCTCTCCTTCTGTTCCCCCTCTCCCTCTTATCTCTTCTCTCTCTTATCGCTTCCTTCTGTTCTCCCCCTCTCTTCCTCTTTCCTCTGTTATCGCTCCTTCTGTTCTCCCCTCTCTTTCTCTCTCCCTCTGTTATCGCTCCTTCTGTTCTCCCCCTCTCTTCCTCTGTTATCGCTCCTTCTGTTCTCCCCCTCTCTCTTTCTCTCTCCCTCTTATCGCTCCTTCTGTTCTCCCCCTCTCTTCTCTCTCTCCTCTGTTATTGCTCCTTCTGTTCTCCCCTCTCTTTCTCTCTCCCTCTGTTATCGCTCCTTCTGTTCTCCCCCTCTTTTTCTCTTCCTCTGTTATCGCTCCTTCTGTTCTCCCCCTCTCTTCTCTGTTATCGCTCCTTCTGTTCTCCCCTCTCTTTCTCTCTCCCTCTGTTATCGCTCCTTCTGTTCTCCCCTCTCTTTCTCTCTCCCTCTGTTATCGCTCCTTCTGTTCTCCCCATCTCTTTCTCTCTTCCTCTGTTATCGCTCCTTCTGTTCTCCCCATCTCTTTCTCTTCCTCTGTTATCGCTCCTTCTGTTCTCCCCTCTCTTCCTCTCTTCCTCTGTTATCGCTCCTTCTGTTCTCCCCTCTCTTTCTCTCTCCCTCTGTTATCGCTCCTTCTGTTCTCCCCCTCTCTTCTCTCTCTCCCTCTGTTATCGCTCCTTCTGTTCTCCCCCTCTTTTCTCTCCCTCTGTTATCGCTCCTTCTGTTCTCCCCTCTTTCTCTTTCTCTGTTATCGCTCCTTCTCTTCTCCCCTCTCTTTCCTCTCTTTCCTCTCTTATCGCTCCTTCTGTTCTCCCCCTCTCTTTCTCTCTCCCTCTGCTCCCCCTCTCTCCCCCCTCTCTTCCTCTCTTCCTCTTCCTCTTCTGTTCTCCCCCTCTCTTCTCTCTCCCTCTGTTATCGCTCCTTCTGTTCTCCCCTCCTTCCTCTCTTTCTTTCTCTTCTCCTCTTATCTCCCTCTGTTCTCCCCTCTCTTTCTCTGTTATCGGTCTGTTCTCCCCTCTGTTCTCCCCTCTCTTTCTCTCTGTTATCGCTCCTTCTGTTCTCCCCCTCTCTTTCCCTCTGTTATCCCCCTCCTTATCGCTCTTCTGTTCTCCCTCTCCTCTCCCCCTCTCTTCTCTCCCTCTTATCTCTTCTGTTCCCCCCTCTGTTTCTCATCGCTCCTTCTGTTCTCCCCCTGTTCTCCCCCTTCTGTTCTCTCTTTCCTCTGTTATCGCTCCTTCTGTTCTCCCCCTGTTCTCTCTTTCTCTCGTTATCGCTCCTTCTGTTCTCCCCTCTCTTCCTCTGTTATCGCTCCTTCTGTTCTCCCCCTCTCTTTCTCTGTTATCGCTCCTTCTGTTCTCCCCTCTTTCTCTGTTATCTCTCCTTCTGTTCTCGCTCCTTCTGTTCTCCCCTCTTTCTCTTTCCCTCTGTTATCGCTCCTTCTGTTCTCCCCCTCTCTTTCCCTCTGTTATCGCTCCTTCTGTTCTCCCCTCTCTTTCTCTTCTCACCCTTCTGTTCTCTCCCTCTCTTTCTCTTATCGCTCCTTCTGTTCTCCCCTCTCTCCTTTATCTCCTTCTGTTCTCCCCTCTCTTCCTCTCTCCCTCTGTTATCGCTCCTTCTGTTCTCCCCCTCTCTTCCTCTCTCTTCTCTGTTATCGCTCCTTCTGTTCTCCCCCTCTCTTTCTCTCTCCTCTGTTCTCCCCCTCCTTCCTCTGTTATCCCCTTCTGTTCTCTCTCCTCTGTTATCGCTCCTTCTGTTCTCCCCTCTTTCTCTTCCCTCTGTTATCGCTCCTTCTGTTCTCCCCTCTCTTTCTCTTTCCCTCTGTTATCGCTCCTTCTGTTCTCCCCTCTCTTTCTCTTTCCTCTGTTATCGCTCCTTCTCTTCTCCCCTCTCTTCAATCTTCCTCTGTTCTCCCCTCCTTCTGTTCTCCCCCCTCTCTTCCTCTCTTCCTCTGTTATCGCTCCTTCTGTTCTCCCCCTCTCTTTCTCTCTTCCTCTGTTATCGCTCCTTCTGTTCTCCCCCTCTCTTTCTCTCTCCCTCTGTTATCGCTCCTTCTGTTCTCCCCCTCTTTCTCTCTCCCTCTGTTATCGCTCCTTCTGTTCTCCCCCTCTCTTTCTCTCTCCCTCTGTTATCGCTCCTTCTGTTCTCCCCTCTCTTCCTCTGTTATCGCTCCTTCTGTTCTCCCCCTCTCTTTCTCTCTCCCTCTTATCGCTCCTTCTGTTCTCCCCCTCTCTTTCTCTCTCCCTCTGTTATTGCTCCTTCTGTTCTCCCCTCTCTTTCTCTCTCCCTCTGTTATCGCTCCTTCTGTTCTCCCCTCTCTTTCTCTCTCCCTCTGTTATCGCTCCTTCTGTTCTCCCCTCTCTTTCGCTTTCCCTCTGTTATCGCTCCTTCTGTTCTCCCCCTCTCTTTCTCTCTCCCTCTGTTCTCCCCCTCTCTTCCTCTCTTCCTCTGTTCTCCCCCTCTCTTCCTCTCTTCCTCTGTTATCGCTCCTTCTGTTCTCCCCCTCTCTTCCTCTCTTCCTCTGTTCTCCCCCTCTCTTCCTCTCTTCCTCTGTTATCGCTCCTTCTGTTCTCCCCTCTCTTTCTCTCTCCCTCTGTTATCGCTCCTTCTGTTCTCCCCTCTCTTCCTCTCCCTCTGTTATCGCTCCTTCTGTTCTCCCCTCTCTTTCTCTCTCCTGTTATCGCTCCTTCTGTTCTCCCCTCTCTTTCTCTCTCCCTCTGTTATTGCTCCTTCTGTTCTCCCCCTCTCTTTCTCTCTCCCTCTGTTATCGCTCCTTCTGTTCTCCCCTCTCTTTCTCTCTTCCTCTGTTATCGCTCCTTCTGTTCTCCCCTCTCTTTCTCTCTCCCTCTGTTATCGCTCCTTCTGTTCTCCCCATCTCTTTCTCTCTCCCTCTGTTATCGCTCCTTCTGTTCTCCCCTCTCTTTCTCTCTCCTCTGTTATCCCTCCTTCTGTTCTCCCCATCTCTTTCTCTCTCCTCTGTTATCGCTCCTTCTGTTCTCCCCATCTCTTTCTCTCTCCCTCTGTTATCGCTCCTTCTGTTCTCCCCTCTCTTTCTCTCTCCCTCTGTTATCGCTCCTTCTGTTCTCCCCATCTCTTTCTCTCTCCCTCTGTTATCGCTCCTTCTGTTCTCCCCTCTCTTCTCTTTCTCTCCCTCTGTTATCCTCCTTCTGTTCTCCCCCTCTCTTTCTCTCTCCCTCTTTATCGCTACTTCTGTTCTCCCCTCTCTTTCTCTCTACCTCTGTTATCGCTCCTTCTCTTCTCACCCTCTCTTCCTCTCTTCCTCTGTTATCGCTCCTTCTGTTCTCCCCCTCTCTTTCTCTCTCCCTCTGTTCTCCCCCTCTCTTCCTCTGTTCTCCCCCTCTCTTCCTCTCTTCCTCTGTTATCGCTCCTTCTGTTCTCCCCCTCTCTTTCTCTCTTCCTCTGTTATCGCTCCTTCTGTTCTCCCCCTCTCTTCCTCTGTTCTCCCCCTCTCTTTCTCTCTCCCTCTTATCGCTCCTTCTGTTCTCCCCTCTCTTCCTCTGTTATCACTCCTTCTGTTCTCCCCCTCTCTTCTCCCCCTCTCTTTCTCTCTCCCTCTTATCGCTACTTCTGTTCTCCCCCTCTCTTTCTCTTATCGCTCCTTCTGTTCTCCCCCTCTCTTTCTCTGTTATCGCTCCTTCTGTTCTCCCCCTCTCTTATCGCTCCTTCTGTTCTCCCCTCTCTTCCTCTCCCCCTCTCTTTCTCTCTCCCTCTTATCGCTACTTCTGTTCTCCCCCTCTCTTTCTCATATCGCTCCTTCTGTTCTCCCCCTCTCTTTCTCTGTTATCGCTCCTTCTGTTCTCCCCCTCTTTCCATCTGTTATCGCTCCTTCTGTTCTCCCCCTCTCTTTCTCTGTTATCGCTCCTTCTGTTCTCCCCTCTCTTTCTCTCTCCCTCTGTTATCGCTCCTTCTGTTCTCCCCTCTCTCCCTCTGTTATCGCTCCTTCTGTTCTCCCCCTCTCTTTCTCTGTTATCGCTCCTTCTGTTCTCCCCCTCTCTTTCCCTCTGTTATCGCTCCTTCTGTTCTCCCCCTCTCTTTCTCTGTTATCGCTCCTTCTGTTCTCCCCCTCTCTTTCCCTCTGTTATCGCTCCTTCTGTTCTCCCCCTCTCTTTCCCTCTGTTATCGCTCCTTCTGTTCTCCCCCTCTCTTTCCCTCTGTTATCGCTCCTTCTGTTCTCCCCCTCTCTTTCTCTGTTATCGCTCCTTCTGTTCTCCCCCTCTCTTTCTCTCTCCCTCTGTTATCGCTCCTTCTGTTCTCCCCCTCTCTTTCTCTCTCCCTCTGTTATCGCTCCTTCTGTTCTCCCCCTCTCTTCCTCTGTTATCGCTCCTTCTGTTCTCCCCCTCTCTTTCTCCCTCCCTCTGTTATCGCTCCTTCTGTTCTCCCCCTCTCTTCCTCTCTCCCTCTGTTATCGCTCCTTCTGTTCTCCCCCCTCTCTCTTCCTCTGTTATCGCTCCTTCTGTTCTCCCCCTCTCTTTCTCTCTCCCTCTGTTATTGCTCCTTCTGTTCTCCCCCTCTCTTTCTCTCTCCCTCTTATCGCTCCTGTTCTCCCCCTCTCTTCCTCTCTTCCTCTGTTATCGCTCCTTCTGTTCTCCCCCTCTCTTCCTGTTCTCTCTCCACCCCCAGGGTAGTGGAAACACGCAGAAGGCATATTAATAACAGTAGGGCTGTGTCGCAAATGGCACACTATTCCTTATATAGTGAATTACTTGGTTAGGGGAATGAAAGAATGTGGATACATTTTGTCCCCTAAATAAAGAGCTGAGCTGCCATCTTGGTCAGGTCTCCCTCGGTAAAGAGTACAAGAACTGAGCTGCAATCTTGGTCAGGTCTCCCTCGGTAAAGATTACAAGAGCTGAGCTGCCATATTGGCTAGTTCTCAATCGGTCAAGATGTGTCCTCCCCTAAACCTCTCTCCTCTAGCCTCTTTCACTCATCTATCCTCCCCAAATTCCCTCCGTCCTCTTCTTTTCATTCCACTCCCTCCTCTCCACTAACTCTCTCTCTCCTATCATCCCTCCTATCTCTATCTCTGTTCCCCTCCCTCCTCTACCTGCTCCTGGTTCCTCTGAAGGTTTCTTCCTCTCCAGTGTCTTAATATCTCTATAGGTCCTGTGTGGCTCTGTTAGAAACGACTTTAATAAACATCAAGGTTCAAGGTTCAATCCCCCACAAAGATCCGTTTGCCTTGGGGAAAAAAGCTACAAAGAGGCAAATAGACCAACACAATGTTTTATTTCATCTTTAACCCTTAAAGGTTTGTCATTTTCCACAACTGGCGGCCCGCGGGCCAAATCTTTCCCACCAGCAATATTATTCTGACCCCTAAAAAAATTCTGAATACCTTTTTCATAAGAAAAATGTTATAATAATTTTTAAAAAATAATCTCGGACCCGAGATGTTAAAAGTCCCAATGTCCCAAGAAGGAAGTCACTGAATGAATAATTAATGAATAATGAAAAAAAGTGAGGAGAAAGAACGCAGGACATCAACTAATGAAGCAGGCGGCGGTCCATTCTGTGGTGGTGCTGAGATATAAAGTCGCAATAGGAGGTGAAACGTGCTGAAAATATAGCAAACCTCTTAGGGATATTGAGGCGCTATCGTCTCATGTGGCCAATAGCCTTGGAAAATGCATAGCGCCAAATCCAAATAAAACGCGATAAAACTCAAACTTTCATTAAATCACACATGTAAGATACTCAATTAAAGCTACACTCGTTGTGAATCCAGCCAGCATGTCAGATTTTAAAAATGCTTTTCGGAGAAAGCATAAGAAGCTATTATCTGATAGCATGCACCCCCCTGAACCAGCTGATCCACTTGTAAACAAAATAACTAGCGTTAGCAGGCGCTACACAAAATGCTGAAATAAAATATAGGGTTCAACAGGGTTCAATTCTCAGGCCGACTCTCTTCTCTGTATATATCAACGATGTCTTTCTTGCTGCTGGTGATTCCCTGATCCACCTCACGCAGATGACACCGTTCTGTATACTTCTGGCCCGTTCTTGGACACTGTGCTATCTAACCTCCAGACGAGCTTCAATGTCATACAACACTCCTTCCGTGGCCTCCAACTGCTCTTAAATGCAAGTAAAACTAAATGCATATTCTTCAACCGATTGCTGCCCGCCCATCTAACATCACTACACTGGACGGTTCTGACTTAGAATATGTGGACAACTGGTTAGACTGTAAACTCTCCTTCCAGACTCACATGAAGCATCTCCAATCAAAAATGCAATCTAGAATTGGCTTCCTATTTCACAACAAACGCATCCTTCCCTCATGCTGCCAAACAGACCCTAGTAAAACTGACTATCCTACTGGTCCTTGACTTCGGCGATGTCATTTACAAAATAGCCTCCAACACTCTACCCAGCAAATTGGATGCAGTCTAAGACAGACAGACAGACAGACAGACAGACAGACAGACAGAGTGTGTGTGTGTGTGTGTGTGTGTGTGTGTGTGTGTGTGTGTGTGTGTGTGGGCAGTAAACGCATCAGGCCTCTGTCTGGGGACGGGAAGACCACTTTGAAAGCTTAGATTCATAACGACATCTGAGATCATTTTTCCAATACTGTTTCCTACATATGGAGTTCCGGTCAAATAATATATAATAAATATAATAAATGTATTAAAATATATAATAAATGTATTAAAATATATAATAAATGAATGAACTATAAGGGTGTCATTTGGGATGCTGAGGGAGCGAGAGATACATAATGAGATAAAAGGAGGAGGAGAGGAAGGTGGAGGGAGGGAGAGGAGGAGAGAGGAGGAGAAGGAGGAGGATGAGAGGAAGTGAGATTGAGAGAGGAGGAGGAGGAGGATGAGAGGAAGTGAGATTGAGAGAGGAGGAGGAGGAGGATGAGAGGAAGTGAGATTGAGAGAGGAGGAGGGCTCATATTTCATGTTGACACGGACATGATAAACACGGAGGCCTTTTACCTTACAGTTCATCTCATCAGTGGTAATAACCTTCACACTTTTGATGTAGACACACACACACACACACACACACACACTCACACACACACACACACCAGGTTACTTAATGTGCTATATTGTTGAGGAGACACGCTGTCTGTTCAGCACTTATAGATGCTATGGTAATAACCCTATAACCATGGTGATTAGATTCCAGGCGATTAAAAAGGTAAATGTAGCGTAACCGCGGTGATGAGAGGAACAGACGTTATTCTAAAAGGCCGGTTTGATTCCATCAGTGGTCGGCACGGTGACTGAACAAGCCCTGGGTGAAGTAATTGAGAAACAGATCGCTCCTCATTAAAACACAAGCTCTGGTGAAGAGACCACTGTGGCCCTAGGGTGGAGGGATGGAAGGAGAGAGAGAGTGAGAGAGAGGGGAGAGAGAGGGGGAGGAGAGAGAGAGGGAGAGAGAGGGGGGGGTGGGAAGGAGAGAGTGAGGCGGGGGTTAGGAGAGAGAGGGGGGGAGAGAGAGAGAGAGAGAGAGAGAGAGAGAGAGAGGAAGGAGGAGAGAGAGGGATAGGAGAGAGAGAGGCAGGGGGGTACGAGAGAGAAAGGGGAGAGAGAGAAAGAGAGAGCGAGGGAAGGAGTAGGAGAGAGAGAAAGGAGAGAGAGGGGGAAGGAGAGAGAGAGGTCAAAGCGATAATTGATAGCAGTAAAACTCAATGAGACAAATGGTGGAAATGCACTCTCCATAGCTGAGGGCGGTGTGTGTGTTTGTGCTTCCTGTGCAAACACTGTCCAGATGGGAGAAGGCTGAAGACATGATCTGCTGTCATCAAGAGAGAAAAGAGGGAGAGAGAGAGTACGAGAGAGAGGGAGAGAGAGTACGAGAGAGAGAGAGAGAGAGAGTACGAGAGAAAGTACGAAAGAGAGGGAGAGGGAGAGTACGAGAGAGAGTACGAAAGAAAGAGTATGAGAGAGAGAGTACGAGAGAGAGAGAGTACGAGAGAGAGAGTACGAGAGAGAGAGTACGAGAGAGAGAGTACGAGAGAGAGTACGAGAGAGAGAGAACGACAGAGAGTACGAGAGAGAGAGAGAACGACAGAGAGTACGAGAGAGAGAGAGAACGACAGAGAGTACGAGAGAGAGAGAACGACAGAGAGTACGAGAGAGAGAGAACGACAGAGAGAGAGAGAGAGAACGAGAGAGAGAACGAGAGAGAACGGAGAGAGAGAACGAGAGAGAGAACGGTTGAGAGAGAACGAGAGAGAGACGAGAGAGAGACAGAGAGAGAGAGAGACGACAGAGAGAGAGAGAGGTTGACTTTACAGAGAGAACGGACAGAGGAGAGAGAGAGAGAGAGAGAGAGAGTTGAGAGAGAGAGAGAGAGAGTAGTGTAGCTAGGCATGGGCGTGTGAGGGATGGAGAGATAGAAAGAGAGAGAGCAGATGGACGGACTTGAGGATAAGAGAGAAAGATGAAATTAGGATGAGGACAGAGATAGAGAGGCAGAAGGAGGAAAGAGAGAGAGAGAGAGAGAGAGAGACAGAGAGAGAGAGAGAGAGAGAGAGAGAGAGAGAGAGAGTACGAGAGAGAGAGAGAGTACGAGAGAGAGAGAGAGAGAGAGAGAGAGAGAGAGAGACAGAGAGGAGGAACCTTACAGAAAAAACATGATTTCATACATGGGGTCACACGTGGATTCAATTTCTCACATGAGACACACACACACACACACACACACACAGTGCTACTAGCTACTTTTCACCTTAAACACGTGATGCATTTTACATGGCTACATTGTGTATGTTTATTTATACAGTCATTAATATTCAACATGTCCTCAACTGGGATTTGAACTCACAACCTCTTGGTTCCCGGCATTTCGATCATGTGTCCGTGTCTAACTGATTTCATGTGTTCATTACTACACTTTGGACTTCTGTTTTGTTAAAAAATACACTCAAGAAAAACTATTACGGGCCGCACGTTTTTCCGAGCTAAAAGCTGAAATTGCATTTTTTTCTTTATTTTTTATTATTTCGTTGACGTACCTTTTGTGTAATTTTTATATAGAGAGAAAAAAATATTGGATCAGATGGAATTTTACCACCTGACTTTTCTCGTATCATGACAGGGACAGCTGGTTGACTTTACATGGCCTCATGACAGGGACAGCTGGTTGACTTTACATGGCCTCATATCATGACAGGGACAGCTGGTTGACTTTACATGGCCTCATGACAGGGACAGCTGGTTGACTTTACATGGCCTCATATCATGACAGGGACAGCTGGTTGACTTTACATGGCCTCATGACAGGGACAGCTGGTTGACTTTACATGGCCTCATGACAGGGACAGCTGGTTGACTTTACATGGCCTCATGACAGGGACAGCTGGTTGACTTTACATGGCCTCATATCATGACAGAATAATGCAGAAAAATGTATCCATGTGTTAGTCACTTCTAGGTTAGACTACTGCAATGCTCTACTTTCCGGCTACCCGGATAAAGCACTAAATAAACTTCAGTTAGTGCTAAACAAGGCTGCTAGAATCCTGACTAGAACCAAAACATTTGATCATATTACTCCAGTGCTAGCCTCCTACACTGGCTTCCTGTTAAGGCAAGGGCTGATTTCAAGGTTTTACTGCTAACCTACAAAGCATTACATGGGCTTGCTCCTACTTATCTCTCTGATTTGGTCCTGTCGTACATACCTACACGTACGCTACGGTCACAAGATGCAGGCCTCCTTACCGTCCCTAGTATTTCTAAGCAAACAGCTGGAGGCAGCGCTTTCTCCTATAGAGCTCCATTTTTATGGAATGGTCTGCCTATCCATGTGAGATACGCAGACTCGGTCTCAACCTTTAGGTCTTTATTGAAGACTCATCTCTTCAGTGGGTCCTATGATTGAGTGTAGTCTGGCCCAGGAGTGTGAAGGTGAGCGGAAAGGTACTGGAGCAACGAACCGCCCTTGCTGTCTCTGCCTGGCTGGTTCCCCTCTTTCCACTGTGATTCTCTGCCTCTAACCCTATTACAGGGGCTGAGTCACTGGCTTACTGGTGCTCTTCCATGCCGTCCCTAGGAGGGGTGTGTCACTTGAGTGGGTTGAGTGTCTCTGACGTGATCTTCCTGTCCGGGTTGGCGCCCCTCTCGGGTTCGTAACCTGGGGGAGATCTTCGTGGGCTATACTCGGCCTTGTCTCACAGGTAGCGGTCATCAGCTAACCGTTCGCTCGGAAAGCTCTCGCCATACCGGACCTATTTTCTCTCCATGTCCCCGGATTCTTACCCCTCTGAACCTTTTCGCCTAGCTAGTGTGACAGGTTAAAAGGAAATATTCATAGCCTGTTATACATTAAAAAGTATTAGTAAGTTCATATGAGGATCTTAAAACATCTAAGGTTAAAAAGATGCATTCAGTATTAGTTGATAGAGATTGATAACATTCATATAATTGTGTTAAAGTAAAAATCCGTCAAGCGTACAAAGGGAATGTGTAAACGTTATATTGATTACTTTATTTTGTGGTGCCTAATGGAAGGGTAAAAATGTTAATCTGTGATCTACTAAATGCTCTTAATCTATGAGCCTGAGATCGATTGCTCTGGTCTCCACCCAAGTTCCCGGGGAAATCGCGGTCTTTTGTCATTGAACTAAAGGTTATTATTGAGGAAACAACTCTTGTGATTATTTTCTCTCCTTTTTCAGGTACGTTATTGATGATATAAAAAATAATATTTTTAGAAAATTTAAATGTAATAACTCGCTAACATGTCAAGAGTGTTTAAAGGTGTGTCTCAGTAACATCTTGAGGAGTTAGAAGATGGCGACATGTCAGGAATTGTTGCTACTTAAAGACGAAATGACAGAGACATTGAACGAAACACATCACAGAACAGAGGAACTGAGAACTGTAACCCCACGACGGAACTGAGAACTGTAACCCCACGACGGAACTGAGAACTGTAACCCCACGACGGAACTGAGAACTGTAACCCCACGACGGAACTGAGAACTGTAACCCCACGACGGAACTGAGCAGATTACTGCAGCCAAAGCCAGTGATTCTCTGCGTCAGCCCCAACCCCATGCCAATCTTCAGGGGAGCATGCCGCTCTCACCCAATGCACAGCCCAGATCATACTGGCGCAAAGAGTTTAACATTTCTGGTCAGATAGGTGAACGGGGCCAGAAAGAAAAACATTTTTTCCAGCCTTGCCCATCAGATCGAGAATGGACTTAACAGAGGCTATCCTGACGTAGAAATAGTAGACGCAGTAGACGCAGTAGGTCAGGGCTATTTCTCCAGGCTCACAGCTACGCAGCTACTTGGAAGGTAAACCCCAGCTAACTCTTAACTCTTAGATGTATCCTGCGTTCCCATTTCCAAGAAAAAAAGAGCTTTACAAACAGCTAGCTTCAGAAGCACAGCATAGCAAGGAGACCCCTCAAAGCTTCCTGATGCGCGTCAGAAAGTACTGTTTGCATCCCAGGAGTCAGAATCAGGGCTTAAGTATGACCCTGCTCTAGTCCAGAGTATGTGTTTACACACAGTCCTTACAGGTCTCCAGAGTGACAGTATATATAGACATGCAGCCTCTCCTGCTAGAGAGTGAAACATCAGAAGAGGTTTTGCTAGAGAAGCTTAACATTGCTTGTGCTAATGAGATAGAAAGACGAAACAGAAAGCGGTTTAATGCCCCACAGCCTGCTACAACTGTAAGTGTAGTCCAGTTAGAAGATACGCCATCCGCAAAGTGTCCTGTGAAGGAAGTCAAGGCTAAGATACCCGCATAACTGTTAACAGAGTTAGCTGAACTTAAGACAGGTGTAGCTTCTCTAAAAGGTCTCAGTGCAGAGATTGCTCAGATTAAGGAGACATTACAGCAGTTTCAGTCACCGCCTTGTGCCTATGCCCCAACCCCAGTTAGGAGGCCAGACCCCAGACACCTTTTCCCCAGCAGCAGTATTACAGCAACTACAGCAAGCACCTGATATGCATCTAACCGGTATACCAACCACTCTGCTCAAGCTTCAAGGAGGTGTTTTGTCTGCCAGCAGGCCAGAACAGATGCACGCTGCACACACTGCTTCCAGTGTGGGAGTGGAGAACATTTTCAAGCTGTATGTAAAATCCGGGGAGCCAGACCATCAAGGGAAGCCCCTTTAAACGGAAACGGGTTACCGCTGAGGGACGAGTGTTAACCGTAGCTACCAAAAAGTCCCAGAAATGTGCAAATTGTGCCAGAGAAGATTCATTTGAGAACCTGAAACAATGTTCATCATGTAAGGAGACACTGTACTGTTCCAAAGTATGTCAAAACCAACATTGGACTAAACATAAGGAAAAATGCACTCACCTGAACATTGACTCTACCAGTGAAAGGTTTTCCTGCACAGAGGAAAATGCCCACTCCTTACCATCCCTAGCTCAAGGTTGCCACCCCCGTAAGGTCACCTCGCTAGTCGGCAGACAGTGCCTTATTGAGTGTCACCTGAATCGCCACCACCTCCAAGCTTTATGGGACACAGGATCTCAGGTATCGGTAATTGATGAACGATGGAAAGAGGAATCTCTCCCAAACGCAAGGCTGAGAGATGTTTCAGAAATCCTGGACTCACCTGATGATCTAAGGTTGACTGCAGCAAATGGGACTGAAATGCCGTACCTGGGATGGATTGAAACAACTTTTCGGCTAGCTTCTGAAACTGACCAAACAAAGGAACTGATCATCGCAGTAAGAGTAATGAAAGGCTGTCACCTATCTCATCCCATCATAGGTTTCAATGTTATCGAGCACATCCTGACAATGACCGAAAAGACTAAACGATACAGTACAGTAAAAACAGCTTTCCCAAGCCTCAAAAGAAACAAGGTGAGGCTTTTATACAGGCTGTTAGTGCAGAACAGACAGATGAATACACAGTGAAAACCAAGGAAGAGAAGGTTGCTGTACCAAAACACAGTAGCATTCAGATTGAGTGCCGTGTAGCTTCCCAGCCTTTCAAAGATGACATGACAATGCTTTTCGAGCCAGACCTGAACCCGCAGTGGCCAGACGACCTTGAGTTCTTTGACACACTAGTTAGAGTCAGGAAATGTGTTTTTTCCAGTTATCCTGCTTGATGTCTTTAACCCCACTGACCACGACATTGCCCTGCTAGGAGTAGAGGAGTGTTTGGAAGGGCTCCGGGATAACATCTGCATTCCTTATCTGGACGACACGCTAGTTTTCAGTAAAACATTCGAAAGCCATGTGAATGATGTGCGAAACGTTTTGCAGCGTCTCAGAGAGTATGGCATTAAACTCAAACCAAGTAAGTGTGATCTCTTTAAACCCCAGGTCCGTTATTTGGTCAGAATAGTGTCTGAATAGTGTCTGCAGCCGAGTTGACCCAGCTGATTTTGAAGCAGTAAGAGCATTGAAAGAAATCAGACCAGAGACTGTGGGCCAGCTCAGAAAAAATGCTTGGTTTACTCACTTACTACAGACAGTACATCAAAGACATTTCTAGGAGTGCCAGCTGCCTGTATGACCTCCTGAAAGCAGATTCAGAGAAATTACCTGACCACCCACGGGAAACAAAAACAAAGAAAGTAAGTCATGTGGTGCCCTCAAACAAGCCAATCCTGTGGACTGACCAGCATCAACAGGCACTTGAACAGCTGATTGAGTGTTTGCTTCACCCACCAGTTTTAGGTTTCCCTGATTTCACTCAGCCATTTGTTGTACACACTGATGCATCACACCAAGGCTTGGGAGCAGTTCGTTATCAAAAGCAAGATGGGAAGCTTAGGGTCATTGCTTATGGCTCTCGAACAGCAGCCGAGAAGAACTATCACTACCACTCGAGCAAGCTAGAATTTCTAGCTCTAAAATGGGCAATCACTGATAAGTTCCATGACTATTTCTACTATGCTCCGACCTTTACTGTATACAGCGATAACAACCCGCTCTGCTACATTCTGTCTACTGCAAAACTGAACGCAACCACTTCCAGGTGGGTTGCAGACTTGGCTGATTTCCACTTTACAATAAAGTACAGGCCAGGCAGAGAGAACGGTGATGCAGATGCTTTGTCAAGGATGCCACTGGATGTAGAGTCACTGATGAGAGAATGTTCTGAGGAGCTTCCACCAGACACCATCGCCGCCACGATACAAGCAGTCGAGGTACAGAAAGAGGCTGTTGTACCTTGGTCACTTTCAGCTGCATCGATGTCAGTATCAGCTGAAGGTGAGACAACCAATGCAAATGAAAATGAATGAAATGAAAATGCTCAGAAAGCCGCTGAAAGAAGTAAGAAGTACTATGACACTAAAGTTAGGAGTTCAGTGCTACAGTCTGGCGAGCGAGTTCTGATTAAAAACCTGACACCAAGAGGAGGAACAGGCAAACTCTGTAACTATTGGGAAGATACAATTCACACAGTAGTAAGACAAATGGGTTCCGACCTGCCGATTTATGAATTGAGACCAGAAAAGGGTAGGGGACGCTCCAGGGTCCTGCACAGAAACCACTTACTTTTTGAGACACAATCAGAAATGACCAAAGTGGACAAAAGTCAGAAAATGAGGAGACACCAGCCTGCATCACAGACTCTAGATTCTGATGAAGACAGCGGGGATGAATATGACCTTCATCATGAGCCGCTACAGGTTCCCACATCTCCTACAGTACCTGAGGAGAGGAATGCTGAACCAGCGAGAGAGTGGGAACACAGACCCCCAACAGTGAAACAGACAGTTGCAGTGCCAGTCCCTGATACGATACCATCACAGCCTCTTGTTGAGACTATGCTAACCATTTGATTTGATGAGGTGGAAACTGAGCTGGATTTCTTAACCTCCTGCCAAAATGTTTTAAAAATAATAATATTAAAATCAACTAATTATAATTTATAGAATGACAAAAAAAATGTTTTACCTTACCAGCTTGGGAATCGATCCAGCAACCTTTCGGTTACTGACCCAACGCTCTAACCACTCGCCGCCCCATAATAGAGACACATATTTCCCTCAGACCCACAAAGAATTTGAAAACAAATTCAATTCAACACCCAATATCTATTGGGTGAAATAGCACAGTGTACCTGGACGGCAGCCAGATTTGTGACCTGTTGTCACAAGAAAAGAGCAACCCGGGAGAAGAACAAACACCATATTTATGGTGAAAATACCCCTTTGGTATTTTAAACTATTTGCACATCATTACAACATATAGATAAAATGACATTTGAAATGTCTTCATAGAAATTAGTGTAATGTTTACTGTTCATCTTATTTATTGTCCCTTTCACTTTTGTTTCTTATCTAATTCACTTGCTTTTGGCAATGTAAACATATGTCTCCCATGCTTATAAAGCCCCTTGAATTGAAAATGGAATTGAGAGAGAGGTGAGATGAAAAAGAGGAGAGATGGACGGAGAGAAAGAGAGGTGAGATGGAGAGAGGTGAGATGGACAGAGAGAGAGAGAGGTGAGATGGAGAGAGGTGAGATGGACAGAGAGAGAGAGAGATGAGATGGAGAGAGAGAGAGAGAGAGATGAGATGGGGAGAGAGAGAGAGAGAGAGAGATGAGATGGGGAGAGAGAGAGAGAGAGATGAGATGGAGAGAGAGAGAGAGGTGAGATGGAGAAAGAGAGAGAGAGGTGAGATGGAGAAAGAGAGAGAGAGGTGAGATGGAGAAAGAGAGAGAGAGAGGTGAGATGGAGAAAGAGAGAGAGAGAGGTGAGATGGATGGAGAGTGAGAGGTGAGAGGTGAGACGGAGAGAGAGAGAGAGGTGAGACGGAGAGAGAGAGAGAGGTGAGACGTAGAGAGAGAGAGGTGAGACGTAGAGAGAGAGAGAGGTGAGACGTAGAGAGAGAGAGAGAGGTGAGACGTAGAGAGAGAGAGAGGTGAGACGTAGAGAGAGAGAGAGGTGAGACGTAGAGAGAGAGAGGTGAGACGTAGAGAGAGAGAGGTGAGACGTAGAGAGAGAGATAGGTGAGATGGAGAAACTGTTCGCTGCTCTGGCCCCCCAATGGTGGAACAAACTCCCTCACGACGCCAGGACAGCGGAGTCAATCACCACCTTCCGGAGACACCTGAAACCCCACCTCTTTAAGGAATACCTAGGATAGGATAAAGTAATCCTTCTCCCCCTCCCCCCTTAAAAGACCTAGATGCACTATTGTAAAGTGGCTGTTCCACTGGATGTCATAAGGTGAAAGCACCAATTTGTAAGTCGCTCTGGATAAGAGCGTCTGCGAAATGACTTAAATGTAATGTTAAATGGAGAGAGAGAGATAGGTGAGATGGAGAGAGAGACTGTAGAACATTTTGGTAGGCTGTAGAACACTTTGGTAGGCTGTAGAACACTTTGGTAGAGTCCCTCCTCCCTCCTAGACCCACTCCTCTCTCGCTTTCCCTCGACTCCCTCCCTCTCTCCTCAGTCTCCCCTCTTTCTCGTTCATGTCTAACAGTAGAAGACATCTGGGTTTGATTCTCTAAAAGGTCATCAGCGTGAGAGAATATGCAAATGTGTGATGAGACAGTACGCGTAGGACGATAACGACAGATGACAGAGAGACTGGGTAGTCGGAGAGAGAGAAACACACAGAGAGAGAGACTGGGTAGTCAGAGGGAGAGAAACACACACAGAGAGAGAGACTGGGTAGTCGGATGGAGAGAAACACAGAGAGAGAGAGACTGGGAAGTCGGAGAGAAAGAAACAGAGAGAGAGAGAAACACACAGAGAGAGAGACTGGGTAGTCAGAGGGAGAGAAACACACACAGAGAGAGAGAAACAGAGAGAGAGAGAGACTGGGTAGTCGGAGGGAGAGAAACACACAGAGAGAGAGACCGGGTAGTCAGAGGGAGAGAAACACACACAGAGAGAAACACAGAGAGAGAGAGACTGGGTAGTCGGAGGGAGAGAAACACAGAGAGAGAGAGACTGGGTAGTCGGAGGGAGAGAAACACACAGAGAGAGAGACTGGGTAGTCGGATGGAGAGAAACACAGAGAGAGAGAGAGTGGGTAGTCAGAGGGAGAGAAACACACACCGAGAGAGAGAAACACAGAGAGAGAGAGATTGGGTAGTCTTAGGGAGAGACACACAGAGAGAGAGAGACTGGGTAGTCGGAGGGAGAGAAACACAGAGAGAGAGACTGGGTAGTCGGAGGGAGAGAAACACACAGAGAGAGAGACTGGGTAGTCGGAGAGAAAGAAACAGAGAGAGAGAAACACACAGAGAGAGAGAGTGGGTAGTCAGAGGGAGAGAAACACACACAGAGAGAGAGAAACACAGAGAGAGAGAGACTGGGTAGTCTTAGGGAGAGACACACAGAGAGAGAGAGACTGGGTAGTCGGAGGGAGAGAAACACACAGAGAGAGAGACTGGGTAGTCGGATGGAGAGAAACACAGAGAGAGAGACTGGGTAGTCGGAGAGAGAGAGACACACAGAGAGAGAGAGAGACTGGGTAGTCGGATGGAGAGAAACACACACACACACACACACACACACAGAGTCTAAGGGAGATGACTGACAGAGAAAGACTGATGGCTGATGAGTCAATCACCACGGTTACTTCCCAAATGCCACCCTTATCCCTTTATCGTGCACTGCTTTAGACCAGGGCCCTATGGGAACCTATTCCCTAAGTAGTACACTACTTTTGACCAGGGCCCTATGGGAACCTATTCCCTAAGTAGTACACTACTTTTGACCAGGGCCCATAGGGACACAGACAATTGGGAGGGAATCATCTGTGAAGCTAATACAGTCGTATTATTATTATTATTATTATCATCATTACCAAAGAGATGATTCAGAGCATATCGGATCAAATCACTGTCCGTCATGAAGCCGGACACGGTCGAAATTAAAAAAAAGGCCAACTCTCTGATATGTAGAACCGAGACATGAAACAGAGTGAGATGACAGTCTATTTTAAAGCTACCCTCTAAGATGTGTGTTTAAAGCTACCCTCTAAGATGTGTGTTTAAAGCTACCCTCTAAGATGTGTGTTTAAAGCTACCCTCTAAGATGTGTGTTTAAAGCTACCCTCTAAGATGTGTGTTTAAAGCTACCCTCTAAGATGTGTGTTTAAAGCTACCCTCTAAGATGTGTGTGCACCCCGTCCATCATCAGAGAGAGGAGGGACCATCGACACGGCAGGAAATGCACCATACGTAACAGAAACTCCATTGTGACATGGAAATGGAGCGTCCAATAACATTCTTCCAATGCAAATAGCCATGTTGAGCCCCTCCCCCAAATAGCCATGTTGAGCCCCTCCCCCAAATAGCCATGTTGAGCCCCTCCCCCAAATAGCCATGTTGAGCCCCTCCCCCCAAATAGCCATGTTGAGCCCCTCCCCCCAAATAGCCATGTTGAGCCCCTCCCCCAACTTTGCCCGGCGTTTCCATACCTTGATGTAGTTCCAATTATAGATGGGGTCAGTCTGGAGTCTACTGATCATTAGGGAACGAGTCTTATAGATGGGGTCAGTCTGGAGTCTACTGATCATTAGGGAACGAGGCGTGCAGACGGGGTCAGTCTGTAGTCTACTGATCATTAGGGAACGAGTCTTACAGATGGGGTCAGTCTGGAGGCTACTGATCATTAGGGGACGAGGCGTGCAGACGGGGTCAGTCTGTAGTCTACTGATCATTAGGGAACGAGTCTTACAGATGGGGTCAGTCTGGAGGCTACTGATCATTAGGGAACGAGTCTTACAGATGGGTTCAGTCTGTAGTCACTTGATCATTAGGGAACGAGTCTTACAGATGGGGTCAGTCTGGAGTCTACTGATCATTAGGGAACGAGTCTTACAGATGGGATCAGTCTGTAGTCTACTAATCATTAGGGAACGAGTCTTACAGATGGGGTCAGTCTGGAGACTACTGATCATTAGGGAACGAGGCGTGCAGATGGGGTCAGTCTGTAGTATACTGATCATTAGGGAACGAGTCTTATAGATGGGGTCAGTCTGTAGACTACTGATCATTAGGGGACGAGGCGTGCAGATGGGGTCAGTCTGTAGTCTACTGATCATTAGGGAACGAGTCTTATAGATGGGGTCAGTCTGGAGTCTACTGATCATTAGGGAACGAGGCGTGCAGACGGAGTCAGTCTGGAGTCTACTGATCATTAGGGAACGAGTCTTACAGATGGGGTCAGTCTGTAGTCTACTGATCATTAGGGAACGAGTCTTATAGATGGGGTCAGTCTGGAGTCTACTGATCATTAGGGAACGAGTCTTATAGACGGGGTCAGTCTGGAGTCTACTGATCATTAGGGAACGAGGCGTGCAGACGGGGTCAGTCTGTAGTCTACTGATTATTAGGGAACGAGGTGTGCAGACGGGGTCAGTCTGTGTACAGGGATGTAATCAACATGACACATGGCGATATGGACAGACCGGTGAATGTATGGACACATCTGGAAAATAAATATATATATATATTTCAATACATATACACTGCCAGCCAAAACCTACTCATTCAAGGGGTTTTCTTGATTTTCACTACTTTCTACATTCATAGAATAATAGTGAGGACACGAAAAATTATTCAATATAGTTTTATTTGAGATTCTTCAAAGTAGCCACGCTTTGCCTTGATGACAGCTTTGTACGCACTTGGAATTCTCTCAATCAGCTTCACCTGGAATGCTTTTCCAACAGTCTTGAAGGAGTTCCCACATATGCTGAGCACTTGTTGGATGCTTTTCCGTCACTCTGTGGTCCAACTAATCCCAAACCATCTCAACTGGTTTGACGTCTGGTGATTGTGGAGGCCAGGTAATCTAATGCAGCACTCCATCACTCTCCTTCTTGGTCAAATAGCCCCTATACAGCCTGGAGGTGTGTTTGGTCATTGTCCTGTTGAAAAACAAATGATAGTGGGACTAAGTGCAAACCAGATGAGATGGCGTATCGCTGCAGAATGCTGTGGTAGCCAAGCTGGTTAAGTGTGCCTTGAATTTGAAATAATCACAGATAGTGTCACCAGCAACGCACCCCCACACCATCACACCTCCTCCTCCATGCTTTATGGTGGGAAATACACATGCAGAGATCATCCGTTCACCTACTCTGCGTCTCACAAAGACACGGCGGTTGGAACCAAAAATCTAAAATTTGGATTTCAGACCAAAGGACAGATTTCCACCAGTCTAATGTCCATTGCTCGTGTTTCTTGCCCCAAGCAAGTCTATTCTTATTATTGGTGTCCTTTAGTAGTGGTTTCTTTGCAGCGATTTGACCATGAAGGCCTGATTCACACAGTCTCCTCTGAACAGTTGATGTTGAGATGTGTCTGTTACTTTGTTAACTCTGTGAAGCATTTATTTGGGCTGCAATTTCTGAGGCTGGTAACTCTAATGAACTTATCCTCTGCAGCAGAGGTAACTCTGGGTCTTCCTTTCCTGTGGCAGTTCTCATGAGTGACAGTTTCATCATAGCGCTTGATGGTTTTTACAACTACAATTGAAGAAACTTTCAAAGTTCTTGAAATCTTCCATATTGACTGACCTTCATGTCTTAAAGTAATGATGGACTGTCATTTCTCTGTGCTTATTTGTGCTGTTCTTGCCATAATATGGACTTGGTCTTTTACCAAATAGGGCTATCTTCTGTATACCACCGCTACCTAGTCACAACACAACTGATTGGCTCAAACGCATTAAGAAGGAAAGAACTTCCACAAATTAACTTTTAACAAGGCACACCTGTTAATTGAAAAGCATTCCAGGTGACTACCTCATAAAGCTGGTTGAGAGAATGCCAAGAGTGTGCAAAGCTGTCATCAAGGCAAAGGGTGGCTATTTTGAAGTATCTCAAATATAAATTATATTTTGATTTGTTTACCACTTTTTTGGTTACTACATGATTCCATATGTGTTATTTCACAGTGTTGATGTCTTCACTATTATTCTACAATGTAGAAAATAGTAAAAATAAAGAATGAGTAGGTGTGTCCAAACTTTTGACAGGTACTGTATATCTAGCTTCAAAGACCCTGTTTGTATTAGCTCAGACAACAACAACGGTATGCAATAAACACACAGTTGTGACCAAAACGCCACAGCAACAAAATATCCTTAAAAAGCCATTAGTGTTTGTGTATAGGAAATGTGTGCATCAGAGAGAGAGAGAGAGAGAGTCAGTGAGTCAGTGAGTGAGTGAGTGAGTGAGTGAGTGAGTGAGTGAGTGAGTGTCCGTGAGTGAGTGAGTGTCCGTGAGTGAGTGAGTGTCCGTGAGTGAGTGAGTGTCCGTGAGTGAGTGAGTGTCCGTGAGTGAGTGTCCGTGAGTGAGTGAATGAGTGAGTGAGTGAATGAGTGAGTGTCCGTGAGTGAGTGAGTGTCCGTGAGTGAGTGAGTGAGTGTCCGTGAGTGAGTGAATGAGTGAGTGAGTGAATGAGTGAGTGTCCGTGAGTGAGTGAGTGTCCGTGAGTGAGTGAGTGTCCGTGAGTGAGTGAGTGTCCATGAGTGAGTGAGTGAGTGAGTGTCCGTGAGTGAGTGAGTGAGTGAGTGAGTGAGTGAGTGAGTGAGTGAGTGAGTGAGTGAGTGAGTGAGTGAGAGAGTGAGTGAGTGGTGAGTGAGTGAGTGAGTGTCCGTGAGTGAATGAGTGAGTGAGTGTCCGTGAGTGAGTGAGTGAATGTCCGTGAGTGAGTGAGTGAGTGTCCGTGAGTGAGTGTCCGTGAGTGAGTGTCCGTGAGTGAGTGAGTGAATGTCCGTGAGTGAGTGAGTGAATGTCCGTGAGTGAGTGAGTGAATGTCCGTGAGTGAGTGAGTGAATGTCCGTGAGTGAGTGAGTGAATGTCCGTGAGTGAGTGAGTGAATGTCCGTGAGTGAGTGAGTGAGTGAGTGAGTGAGTGAGTGAGTGAGTGAGTGAGTGAGTGAGTGAGTACATAAGACACCTCGGCCTGTTTTGCATAAACGCATTTCAAACCGTGGTCTTCAGAAGGGAGCTGTGTGATATCATTAGATAGAGCAGACTGCCACTGCTTCCACCATCTCCTAATATGAACCTCCAGGCTAGACACACACACACACAAACACATTTACTGCAGTGTGTGTGACATGCTTAAGACAGGGACATTGCTTGATGATATGTAGTTAGCTATTTTCATCCAATACTGTGTGTCCCTCGGTGGGGGACTGGCCCTCGGTCTCGGTGGGGGACTGGCCCTCGGTCTCGGTGGGGGACTGGCCCTCGGTCTCGGTGGGGGACCGGCCCTCGGTGGGGGACTGGGTCTCGGTGGGGGACCGGCCCTCGGTCTCGGTGGGGGACCGGCCCTCGGTCTCGGTGGGGACCGGCCCTCGGTGGGGACCGGCCCTCGGTGGGGACCGGCCCTCGGTCTCGGTGGGGGACCGGCCCTCGGTCTCGGTGGGGGACCGGGTCTCGGTGGGGGGACCGGGTCTCGGTGGGGGACCGGCCCTCGGTCTCGGTGGGGGACCGGGTCTCGGTCTCGGGGGGACCGGCCCTCGGTGGGGACCGGCCCTCGGTGGGGGACCGGCCCTCGGTCTCGGGGGACCGGACCTCGGTCTCGGTGGGGACCGGACCTCGGTCTCGTGGGGGACCGGACCTCGGTCTCGGTGGGGACCGGCCCTCGGTGGGGACCGGCCCTCGGTCTCGGTGGGGGGACCGGCCCTCGGTCTCGGTGGGGACCGGCCCTCGGTCTCGGTGGGGACCGGTCCCTCGGTCTCGGTGGGGGACCGGTCCCTCGGTCTCGGTGGGGACCGGTCCCTCGGTCTCGGTGGGGACCGGTCCCTCGGTCTCGGTGGGGACCGGCCCTCGGTGGGGACCGGCCCTCGGTCTCGGTGGGGGACCGGACCTCGGTCTCGGTGGGGACCGGACCTCGGTCTCGGTGGGGACCGGACCTCGGTCTCGGTGGGGGACCGGACCTCGGTCTCGGTGGGGACCGCCCTCGGTCTCGGTGGGGGACCGGCCTCGGTCTCGGTGGGGACCGGCCCTCGGTGGGGACCGGCCCTCGGTGGGGACCGGCCCTCGGTCTCGGGGGACCGGCCCTCGGTCTCGGTGGGGACCGGCCCTCGGTCTCGGTGGGGACCGGCCTCGGTCTCGGTGGGGACCGGCCCTCGGTCTCGGTGGGGACTGGCCCTCGGTCTCGGGGGACCGGCCCTCGGTCTCGGGGGGACTGGACCTCGGGGGACCGGACCTCGGTCTCGGTGACCTCGGTCTCGGTGGGGACCGGACCTCGGTCTCGGTGGGGGACCGGACCTCGGTGGGGACCGGACCTCGGTGGGGACCTCGGTGGGGACTGGACCTCGGTAGGGGACTGGACCTCGGTGGGGGACTGGACCTCGGTGGGGACTGGACCTCGGTGGGGACTGGACCTCGGTGGGGGACCGGACCTCGGTGGGGACCTCGGTGGGGGACAGGCCCTCGGTCTCGGTGGGGACTGGACCTCGGTGGGGACTGGCCCTCGGTCTCGGTGGGGACCGGACCTCGGTGGGGGACCTCGGTGGGGACCTCGGTGGGGGACCGGACCTCGGTGGGGACAGGCCCTCGGTCTCGGTGGGGGACTGGACCTCGGTGGGGGACTGGCCCTCGGTCTCGGTGGGGGACTGGCCCTCGGTCTCGGTGGGGGACTGGCCCTCGGTCTCGGTGGGGGACTGGCCCTCGGTCTCGGTGGGGACTGGCCCTCAGTCTCGGTGGGGACTGGCCTCGGTGGGGGACTGGACCTCGGTCTCGTGGGGACTGGACCCTCGGTCTCGGTGGGGACTGGCCCTCGGTCTCGGTGGGGGACTGGCCCTCGGTCTCGGTGGGGGACTGGCCCTCGGTCTCGGTGGGGGACTGGCCCTCGGTCTCGGTGGGGGACTGGACCTCGGTGGGGGACAGGCCCTCGGTCTCGGTGGGGACCGGCCCTCGGTCTCGGTGGGGACTGGCCCTCGGTCTCGGTGGGGACTGGACCTCGGAGGGGACAGGCCCTCGGTCTCGGTGGGGGACTGGCCTCGGTCTCGGTGGGGACCGGACCTCGGTCTCGGTGGGGACCGGACCTCGGTGGGGACCGGACCTCGGTGGGGGACCGGACCTCGGTGGGGGACCTCGGTGGGGGACTGGACCTCGGTGGGGACTGGACCTCGGTGGGGGACTGGACCTCGGTGGGGACTGGACCTCGGTGGGGACCGGACCTCGGTGGGGACAGGCCCTCGGTCTCGGTGGGGACTGGACCTCGGTGGAGGACTGGCCCTCGGTCTCGGTGGGGACCGGACCTCGGTGGGGACCTCGGTGGACTGGACCTCGGTGGGGACTGGACCTCGGTGGGGGACTGGACCTCGGTGGGGGACTGGACCTCGGTGGGGGACCGGACCTCGGTGGGGGACCTCGGTGGGGACAGGCCCTCGGTCTCGGTGGGGGACTGGACCTCGGTGGGGACTGGCCCTCGGTCTCGGTGGGGGACTGGCCCTCGGTCTCGGTGGGGGACTGGCCCTCGGTCTCGGTGGGGGACTGGCCCTCGGTGGGGGACTGGACCTCGGTGGGGGACTGGCCCTCGGTCTCGGTGGGGGACTGGCCCTCGGTCTCGGTGGGGGACTGGCCCTCGGTCTCGGTGGGGGACTGGCCCTCGGTCTCGGTGGGGGACTGGACCTCGGTGGGGGACCGGCCCTCGGTGGGGGACCGGACCTCAGTGGGGGACAGGCCCTCGGACCTCGGTGGGGGACCGGCCCTCGGTGGGGGACCGGCCCTCGGTGGGGGACCGGACCTCAGTGGGGGACAGGCCCTCGGACCTCGGTGGGGGACCGGACCTCGGTCTCGGTGGGGGACCGGACCTCGGTGGGGGACCGGACCTCGGTGGGGGACCGGACCTCTGTGGGGGACGGGACCTCTGTGGGGGACGGGACCTCTGTGGGGGACCGGACCTCTGTGGGGGACCGGACCTCTGTGGGGGACCGGACCTCTGTGGGGGACCGGACCTCTGTGGGGGACCGGGCCTCTGTGGGGGACCGGGCCTCGGTGGGGGACCGGCCCTCGGTGGGGGACCGGCCCTCGGTCTCGGTGGGGACCGGCCCTCGGTCTCGGTGGGGGACCGGCCCTCGGTCTCGGTGGGGGACCGGCCCTCGGTCTCGGTGGGGGACTGGCCCTCGGTCTCGGTGGGGGACTGGCCCTCGGTCTCGATGGGGGACTGGCCCTCGATGGGGGACCTCGGTGGGGGACCTCGGTGGGGGACTGGCCCTTGGTGGGGGACTGGCCCTTGGTGGGGGACTGGCCCTTGGTGGGGGACCGGCCCTTGGTGGGGGACCTCGGTGGGGGACTGGCCCTCGGTGGAGGGCTGGCACTTGAAAAACGGAGCAACTAGTGGTAAGGAGAGATAAGTAACCCTAAGGAATGGGACATTAATCAAATGTATTTATAAAGCCCTTCTTACATCAGCAGATGTCACTAAGTGCTGTACAGAAACCCAGCCTAAAACCCCACGCAGAAACCCAACCTAAAACCCCAAACAGAAACCCAGTCTAAAACCCCACAAGAAACCCAGTCTAAAACCCCACACAGAAACCCAGTCTAAAACCCCACACAGAAACCCAGTCTAAAACCCCACACAGAAACCCAGTCTAAAACCCCACACAGAAACCCAGCCTAAAACCCCACACAGAAACCCAGTCTAAAACCCCACACAGAAACCCAGCCTAAAACCCCACACAGAAACCCAGCCTAAAACCCCAAACAGAAACCCAGTCTAAAACCCCACACAGAAACCCAGTCTAAAACCCCACACAGAAACCCAGTCTAAAACCCCACACAGAAACCCAGTCTAAAACCCCACACAGCAAGCAATGCAGGTGTAGAAGTAGGACGTTTTCCTGATTGACTGACCTTCATGTCTCAAAGGTCTGTCGTTTCTCTTTGCTTTTAACAAGGAACACCTGTTATTTGAAATGCATTGCAGGTGACTACCTCTTGAAGCTGGTTGAGAGAATGCCAAGAGTATGCAAAGCTGTCATCAAGGCAAAGAGTGGCTACTTTGAAGTTTCTCAAATACAAAATATATTGGGATTTGTTTAACACTTTTTTGGTTACTACATGTGTTATCTTCACTACCTCACCCTAGGGGGTGGGACGTCACTACCTCACCCCTAGGGGGTGGGACGTCACTACCTCACCCCTAGGGGGTGGGACATAACTACCTCACCCCTATGGGGTGGGACGTCACTACCTCACCCCTATGGGGTGGGACGTCACTACCTCACCCCTAGGGGTGGGGCGTCACTACCTCACCCCTAGGGGGTGGGACGTCACTACCTCACCCTTAGGGGTGGGGCGTCACTACCTCACCCCTAGGGGTGGGACGTCACTACCTCACCCCTAGGGGTGGGGCGTCACTACCTCACCCCTAGGGGTGGGGCGTCACTACCTCACCCCTAGGGGGTGGACGTCACTACCTCACCCCTAGGGGGTGGGACGTCACTACCTCACCCCTAGGGGGTGGGACGTCACTACCTCACCCCTAGGGGGTGGGACGTCACTACCTCACCCCTAGGGGGTGGGACGTCACTACCTCACCCCTAGGGGGTGGGACGTCACTACCTCACCCCTAGGGGGTGGGACGTCACTACCTCACCCCTAGGGGGTGGGACGTCACTACCTCACCCCTAGGGGTGGGACGTCACTACCTCACCCCTAGGGGTGGGACGTCACTACCTCACCCCTAGGGGTGGGGGCGTCACTACCTCACCCCTAGGGGTGGGACGTCACTACCTCACCCCTAGGGGTGGGACGTCACTACCTCACCCCTAGGGGTGGGACGTCACTACCTCACCCCTAGGGGTGGGACGTCACTACCTCACCCCTAGGGGTGGACGTCACTACCTCACCCTAGGGGTGGGACGTCACTACCTCACCCCTAGGGGTGGGACGTCACTACCTCACCCCTAGGGGTGGGGCGTCACTACCTCACCCCTAGGGGTGGGACGTCACTACCTCACCCCTAGGGGTGGGACGTCACTACCTCACCCCCAGGGGTGGGGCGTCACTACCTCACCCCTAGGGGTGGGACGTCACTACCTCACCCCTAGGGGTGGGACGTCACTACCTCACCCCTAGGGGTGGGGCGTCACTACCTCACCCCTAGGGGTGGGGCGTCACTACCTCACCCCTAGGGGTGGGACGTCACTACCTCACCCCTAGGGGGTGGGACGTCACTACCTCACCCCTAGGGGGTGGGACGTCACTACCTCACCCCTAGGGGGTGGGACGTCACTACCTCACCCCTAGGGGGTGGGACGTCACTACCTCACCCTTAGGGGGTGGGACGTCACTACCTCACCCTTAGGGGGTGGGACGTCACTACCTCACCCCTAGGGGGTGGGACGTCACTACCTCACCCCTAGGGGGTGGGACGTCACTACCTCACCCCTATGGGGTGGGACGTCACTACCTCACCCCTAGGGGGTGGGACGTCACTACCTCACCCCTAGGGGGTGGGACGTCACTACCTCACCCCTAGGGGGTGGGACGTCACTACCTCACCCCTAGGGGGTGTGACGTCACTACCTCACCCTTAGGGGGTGGGACATCACCACCTCACCCCAGAGAGAGACTGTGTGGATCAGAACTATTCAGCTACATTGTTAAGGGGACCTGATGTAAAACAGGTTAATTGCCTGACAATTTCCACGTGCCAATTATTCTTCAGAAGAGCTGTATTAAAAAGCAATGCAAAAGCACACAAATAAAGCAATTTTCTAGTAATTAAATCTAAAAAGTAATTAGGAATGAAGAGGAGAGCGCTAATGTGAGTCGAAGTGCAACCCCAAAAAATAAATGAAGTCATTGTTCATAAAAGAAAGGAGCAAGACTCGCTCACCATTATTATTTTGGATTTAAACAACTACTAAAACCTTATTTTTTTTAAATGATAATAATTAGGTCATTTTAAAACCATCTGAAAAATGTAAGAATCTCAATGAATAAACACAAAGATTTGTCCAATCTGGTACTGTCAAGTTCCAGTCTGAGGGAAGTATAATTTCACTCACTCTTTAGTTTTCTTTTTGTGAGAATCACAGAGAGAATCAGCCAGAAGAAACAGGAGTGTGTGTGTGTTCCCGAGTCATAGTTTTTCAGGAATAGGGTCATAATATTTTGTAGCTTAAATTGTTCAAAACGCTAGAGCCAAATGTACGTCGTTCACACAGCAACACGTACAACTAAACATCTGTTATTCCTACAGGGATACCAGCTGTGTGTGTGCATGTGACACAGTTTCATAAGAGAACCCACTGACATCACTGTACACACACACACACAAATTAGAACTGACACTGTACACATCTCTCTGTGTGTGTGTGTGTGTGTGTGTGTCCAGACAGCAACTTCACTCAACTCTCCTCTCTCAGGGGACTGATAAGGTCACCCCCATCTCCTCTCCTCTCTCGGGGGACTGGTAAGGTCACCCCATCCCTTCTCCTCTCTCGGGGGACTGGTAAGGTCACCCCATCCCCTCTCCTCTCTCGGGGGACTGGTAAGGTCACCCCATCCATTCTCCTCTCTCGGGGGACTGGTAAGGTCACCCCATCCATTCTCCTCTCTCGGGGGACTGGTAAGGTCACCCCATCCCCTCTCCTCTCTCGGGAGACTGGTAAGGTCACCCCATCCCCTCTCCTCTCTCGGGGGACTGGTAAGGTCACCCCATCCCCTCTCCTCTCTCGGGGGACTGGTAAGGTCACCCCATCCCCTCTCCTCTCTCGGGGGACTGGTAAGGTCACCCCATCCATTCTCCTCTCTCGGGGGACTGGTAAGGTCACCCCATCCATTCTCCTCTCTCGGGGGACTGGTAAGGTCACCCCATCCCCTCTCCTCTCTCGGGAGACTGGTAAGGTCACCCCATCCCCTCTCCTCTCTCGGGGGACTGGTAAGGTCACCCCATCCCCTCTCCTCTCTCGGGGGACTGGTAAGGTCACCCCATCCCCTCTCCTCTCTCGGGGGACTGGTAAGGTCACCCCATCCCCTCTCCTCTCTCGGGGGACTGGTAAGGTCACCCCATCCCCTCTCCTCTCTCGGGGGACTGGTAAGGTCACCCCATCCCCTCTCCTCTCCTCTCTCGGGGGACTGGTAAGGGACATCCAACCAACTTAACACAACTGTGGGAAGCATTGGAGTCAACATGGGCATCCCTGTGAAACACTTGACACTTTGTAGTCCGTGACCTGACGAATTGAGGCTGTTCTGAATATTAAGGTGTTCCTAATGTTAGTACACTCCGTGAATAATAATAATAATAACTAAAAGTATGAAACTGACAATGCGACTAGGAGGGACGAGGTACAAAGCAACCAGACTCTCTGGAGACAAACAGAAGAGGTAAATGAATCAGGGGCATGATGAACCTAGCGTGTAAGAGCTAGGAGGGACGTGGTACAAAGCAACCAGACTCTCTGGAGACAAACAGAAGAGGTCAATGAATCAGGGGCATGATGAACCTAGCGTGTAAGAGCTAGGAGGGACGTGGTACAAAGCAACCAGACTCTCTGGAGACAAACAGAAGAGGTCAATGAATCAGGGGCATGATGAACCTAGCGTGTGTAAGAGCAAGGAGGGACGTGGTACAAAGCAACCAGACTCTCTGGAGACAAACAGAAGAGGTAAATTAATCAGGGGCATGATGAAACTAACGTGTAAGAGCTAGGAGGGGATTTAAGCAGAGGATTATGGGGATTTAGATCTGTTTCCGAGACATGTTGAGGTGATTATACTGGTATTAAGACTCACTCAGCCTCCAGTTTCCACAAACACAACCTTCTGTTGGATCTACTGCCCAGTTTATTCTAAATACTGCAACCTGTTGGTTCTACTGCCCAGTTTATTCTAAATACTACAACCTGTTGGTTCTACTGCCCAGGTCATTCTAAATACTACAACCTGTTGGTTCTACTGCCCAGTTTATTCTAAATACTGCAACCTGTTGGTTCTACTGCCCAGTTTATTCTAAATACTGCAACCTGTTGGTTCTACTGCCCAGCTCATTCTAAATACTACAACCTGTTGGTTCTACTGCCCAGTTTATTCTAAATACTCACTACAACCTGTTGGTTCTACTGCCCAGCTCATTCTAAATACTACAACCTGTTGGTTCTACTGCCCAGTTCATTCTAAATACTCACTACAACCTGTTGGTTCTACTGCCCAGTTCATTCTAAATACTCACTACAACCTGTTGGTTCTACTACCGAGTTCATTCTAAATACTCACTACAACCTGTTGGTTCTACTGCCCAGTTTATTCTAAATACTCACTACAACCTGTTGGTTCTACTGCCCAGCTCATTCTAAATACTACAACCTGTTGGTTCTACTGCCCAGTTTATTCTAAATACTCACTACAACCTGTTGGTTCTACTGCCCAGCTCATTCTAAATACTACAACCTGTTGGTTCTACTGCCCAGTTCATTCTAAATACTCACTACAACCTGTTGGTTCTACTGCCCAGCTCATTCTAAATACTACAACCTGTTGGTTCTACTGCCCAGATCATTCTAAATACTCACTACAACCTGTTGGTTCTACTACCGAGTTCATTCTAAATACTCACTACAACCTGTTGGTTCTACTATCGAGTTCATTCTAAATACTCACTACAACCTGTTGGTTCTACTGCCCAGTTCATTCTAAATACTACAACCTGTTGGTTCTACTGCCCAGTTCATTCTAAATACTACAACCTGTTGGTTCTACTGCCCAGTTCATTCTAAATACTCACTACAACCTGTTGGTTCTACTGCCCAGTTCATTCTAAATACTCACTACAACCTGTTGGTTCTACTGCCCAGTTCATTCTAAATACTCACTACAACCTGTTGGTTCTACTGCCCAGTTCATTCTAAATACTACAACCTGTTGGTTCTACTGCCCAGTTCATTCTAAATACTCACTACAACCTGTTGGTTCTACTGCCCAGTTCATTCTAAATACTCACTACAACCTGTTGGTTCTACTGCCCAGTTCATTCTAAATACTACAACCTGTTGGTTCTACTGCCCAGCTCATTCTAAATACTACAACCTGTTGGTTCTACTGCCCAGTTCATTCTAAATACTACAACCTGTTGGTTCTACTGCCCAGTTCATTCTAAACACTACAACCTGTTGGTTCTACTGCCCAGCTCATTCTAAATACTACAACCTGTTGGTTCTACTGCCCAGTTCATTCTAAATACTCACTACAACCTGTTGGTTCTACTGCCCAGCTCATTCTAAATACTACAACCTGTTGGTTCTACTGCCCAGTTCATTCTAAATACTCACTACAACCTGTTGGTTCTACTATCGAGTTCATTCTAAATACTCACTACAACCTGTTGGTTCTACTGCCCAGCTCATTCTAAATACTACAACCTGTTGGTTCTACTGCCCAGTTTATTCTAAATACTCACTACAACCTGTTGGTTCTACTGCCCAGTTTATTCTAAATACTCACTACAACCTGTTGGTTCTACTGCCCAGTTCATTCTAAATACTCACTACAACCTGTTGGTTCTACTGCCCAGTTCATTCTAAATACTACAACCTGTTGGTTTTACTGCCCAGTTCATTCTAAATACTCACTACAACCTGTTGGTTCTACTGCCCAGTTCATTCTAAATACTCACTACAACCTGTTGGTTCTACTGCCCAGTTCATTCTAAATACTCACTACAACCTGTTGGTTCTACTGCCCTGTTCATTCTAAATACTCACTACAACCTGTTGGTTCTACTGCCCAGTTCATTCTAAATACTCACTACAACCTGTTGGTTCTACTGCCCAGTTCATTCTAAATACTCACTACAACCTGTTGGTTCTCCTGCCCAGTTCATTCTAAATACTCACTACAACCTGTTGGTTCTACTGCCCAGTTCATTCTAAATACATCAACCTGTTGGTTCTACTGCCCTGTTCATTCTAAATACTCACTACAACCTGTTGGTTCTACTGCCCAGTTCATTCTAAATACTACAACCTGTTGGTTCTACTGCCCAGTTCATTCTAAATACTACAACCTGTTGGTTCTACTGCCCAGCTCATTCTAAATACTACAACCTGTTGGTTCTACTGCCCAGCTCATTCTAAATACTACAACCTGTTGGTTCTACTGCCCAGCTCATTCTAAAAACTACAACCTGTTGGTTCTACTGCCCAGTTCATTCTAAATACTACAACCTGTTGGTTCTACTGCCCAGTTTATTCTAAATACTCACTACAACCTGTTGGTTCTACTGCCCAGCTCATTCTAAATACTCACTACAACCTGTTGGTTCTACTGCCCAGTTCATTCTAAATACTCACTACAACCTGTTGGTTCTACTGCCCAGTTCATTCTAAATACTCACTACAACCTGTTGGTTCTACTGCCCAGTTCATTCTAAATACTCACTACAACCTGTTGGTTCTACTGCCCAGTTCATTCTAAATACTCACTATAACCTGGTGGTTCTACTGCCCAGTTCATTCTAAATACTCACTACAACCTGTTGGTTCTACTGCCCAGCTCATTCTAAATGGTTAATACCACCAGAACATGATGAACCCACTACAGCCTGGTTAACACCACCAGAACATGATGAACCCACTACAGCCTGGTTAACACCACCAGAACATGATGAACCCACTACAGCCTGGTTAACACCACCAGAACATGATGAACCCACTACAGCCTGGTTAACACCACCAGAACATGATGAACCCACTACAGCCTGGTTAACACCACCAGAACAGAACTAGATGTACAGCCTGGTTAACACCACCAGAACAGAACCTGGTTTATAGTATGTCTTACATACACATACAGAATAACCTCCTTCTCTAATATCCTGTTAAATACATGACCTTTAGTTATTGACACGACTCATGTCCTCTTTTACCACCAAAATATCTAATGTTGTCTGAATATAATTATTTTTTTGTGGAAATGGCAAAGCCCACACCAACGGAGACAGAGAGCGAGAGAGACAGAGAGCGAGAGAGACAGAGAGCGAGAGAGACAGAGAGCGAGAGAGACAGAGAGACAGAGAGCGAGAGACAGAGGGCGAGAGAGACAGAGAGCGAGCGAGCGAGACAGACGGCGAGAGAGACAGAGGGCGAGAGAGACAGAGGGCGAGAGAGACAGAGAGCGAGCGAGACAGAGAGCGAGAGAGACAGAGAGCGAGAGAGACAGAGAGCGAGAGAGACAGAGAGCGAGACAGAGAGCGAGCGAGAGACAGAGAGCGAGCGAGCGAGAGACAGAGAGCGAGCGAGAGACCGACAGAGAGCCAGCAAGAGACAGACAGAGAGCGAGAGACAGACAGACAGACAGAGAGCGAGAGACAGACAGACAGAGAGCGAGCGAGAGACAGACAGAGAGCGAGCGAGAGACAGACAGAGAGCGAGCGAGAGACAGACAGAGAGCGAGCGACCGACAGAGAGCGAGCGAGCGAGAGACAGACAGAGAGCGAGCGAGAGACAGACAGAGAGCGAGCGAGAGACAGACAGAGAGCGAGCGAGAGACAGACAGAGAGCGAGCGAGAGACAGACAGAGAGCGAGCGAGAGACAGACAGAGAGCGAGCGAGAGACAGACAGAGAGCGAGCGAGAGACAGACAGAGAGCGAGCGAGAGACAGACAGAGAGCGAGCGAGAGACAGACAGACAGACAGAGAGCGAGCGAGAGACAGACAGAGAGCGAACGAGCGACAGACAGAGAGCGAGCGAGCGACAGACAGAGAGCGAGCGAGAGACAGAGAGCGAGCGAGCGACAGAGAGCGAGCGAGCGAGAGACAGACAGAGAGCGAGCGAGAGACAGAGCGACAGAGAGCAAAAGTACTCAATTGGTACAAAATATATATAGTACTGCTACACTAGTACTACACACTACAATTACTTAGACTTAGGCTGAAAAATAAGCTCAAGTGGACACCTTAATGATGCAGTGAATGAACTGAGAGAGAAAGCACGCAGGGCATTCTACGTCATTAAAAAAAGCTCATTACAATTGAAATACCTATTAAAATTTGGCTAAAACTAATTGAATATGTCATTGAACCAATTGCACTTTATGGCAGCGAGGTGTGGGGTCCACTTACAAAACAAGATTTCACCAAATGGGAAAAAAAAAACATTTAAACCCTGCATGCAGAGTTCTGTAAGATTCTCCTACATGTCCAGAGGAAAACTACAAACAATGCATGCAGGGCAGAATTAGGCCAATATCCACTAATAATGATAAAAGAGAGCAATTCAGTTTTAGAAACATCTAAAATACAGTGACCCCCTCTCATACCACTACCAAGCCCTGAATGCCAAGAGCTGAGCAAAGAAAAGAGGCCCCTCATCCAGCTGGTCCTGGGGCTGAGTTCACAAACCTGTTCTACTAACACACTGAAGCCTCAGTCCCCTCATCCAGCTGGTCCTGGGGCTGAGTTCACTAACCTGTTCTACTAACACACTGAAGCCTCAGTCCCCTCATCCAGCTGGTCCTGGGGCTGAGTTCACAAACCTGTTCTACTAACACATTGAAGCCTCAGTCCCCTCATCCAGCTGGTCCTGGGGCTGAGTTCACTAACCTGTTCTACTAACACACTGAAGCCTCAGTCCCCTCATCCAGCTGGTCCTGGGGCTGAGTTCACTAACCTGTTCTACTAACACACTCAAGCCTCAGTCCCCTCATCCAGCTGGTCCTGGGGCTGAGTTCACTAACCTGTTCTACTAACACACTGAAGCCTCAGTCCCCTCATCCAGCTGGTCCTGGGGCTGAGTTCACTAACCTGTTCTACTAACACACTGAAGCCTCAGTCCCCTCATCCAGCTGGTCCTGGGGCTGAGTTCACTAACCTGTTCTACTAACACACTGAAGCCTCAGTCCCCTCATCCAGCTGGTCCTGGGGCTGAGTTCACTAACCTGTTCTACTAACACACTGAAGCCTCCTGATCAGAACATCCAATCAATGAGATCAAAACAAAGTACAACACAGTCAAAACAAAACTAAATAGCTTATTGGGAAACACAAGCACAAACACAAAGCAAAATGCAGTGCAATCTGGCCCTAAATCGACAGTACACTGTGGCTAACTATATGACCATGGTTACTGATCAAAACCTTAGAAAAACCTTGACAAAGTACAAGCTCAGTGAGCACAGCCTTGCCATTGAGATGGGTGGACACGGGAAAACCTGGCTCCCTGTAGAGGAAAGGCTGTGCAACCACTGCACAACAGCAGAACCTGAGACGGAGCTCCATTTCCTGACTAAATGCTGCCAGCCATAAGATGAGGGACAGTGTCTGACAGACCAATCAACCTGCACATGTCCTCGATGCTTATTGTTATTGGTCAATGTGTTGGTTGTTTTGACCCTTGGTAATTGTTGTTCCTGTTGTCACACTGACAATTTGGATTCTCATTATTTTAATATTGTAAATATCCAAAGTAAACTTTGGCGATATGCACATTGTTACATCATGCCAATAAAGCAATTTGAATTGAGAAAGAGAGAGGAGAAGTACCGAGAGACAGAAAGAGGAGAGGTACAGAGAGAGAGAGGAGAGGTAGAGAGAGAGAGGAGAAGTACCGAGAGACAGAAAGAGGAGAGGTACCGACAGAGAGAGAGGAGAGGTAGAGAGAGAGAGAGGAGAAGTACCGAGAGACAGAAAGAGGAGAGGTACCGACAGAGAGAGAGGAGAGGTAGAGAGAGAGAGAGAGAGAGGAGAAGTACCGAGAGACAGAGGAGAGGTAGAGAGAGAGAGAGGAGAAGTACCGAGAGACAGAAAGAGGAGAGGTACCGACAGAGAGAGAGGAGAGGTAGAGAGAGAGAGAGAGGAGAAGTACCGAGAGACAGAAAGAGGAGAGGTACCGACAGAGAGAGAGGAGAGGTACAGAGAGAGAGAGGAGAGGTACAGAGAGAGAGAGGAGAAGTACCGAGAGACAGAAAGAGGAGAGGTACAGAGAGAGAGAGGAGAGGTACAGAGAGAGAGAGGAGAGGTACAGAGAGAGAAAGGAGAGGTACAGAGAGAGAGAGAAGAAGTACCGAGAGACAGAAAGAGGAGAGGTACAGAGAGACAGAAAGAGGAGAGGTACAGAGAAAGAGAGGAGAAGTACAGAGAGACAGAAAGAGGAGAGGTACCGACAGAGAGAGAGGAGAGGTAGAGAGAGAGAGAGGATAAGGGGAGGGAGAAAGTATGAGAATGAGTGTGAAAGATAATCTTTGTTGTCATTGTTTATGTTGATATTTGTTGCTGTTATTTATAGGTTCAGACTGATAACAAAAAGGCTACTGTATTCCAACTAAGTACAATGAGAGAGAGAGAGAGAGAGGTACAGAGAGAGAGAGGAGAAGTACCGAGAGACAGAAAGAGGAGAGGTACAGAGAGACAGAAAGAGGAGAGGTACAGAGAGAGAGAGAGAGAGAGAAAGAAAAGGAGAGAAGGTGAGCGAGAGGAGAGAAAGGGAGCGAGAGGGGGGAGAGAAAACTATAAATCACCCCGTTCACAAAAATGGTTCGCTTCCTACTACAGTGATTCAAGTGGCCATGGCTTGCTATATAAAGCAGGCAGACAGGCATCGAGGCATTCAGTTACTGTTTGATTGAACGTTACAATGGGCAGAACGAGTGACCTAACCGACTTTGAGCGTGGTAGGATCGTGGGTGTCAGACGTGGGCAGTTTCAGTATGTCAGAAAAGGCCCTCCTGGGCTTTTCACACACACACACACAACAGTGTCAACACTAGGGGTGTCAAAACTAGGGGTGTCAACACTAGGGGTGTCAAACTCATTCAATGGAGGGCTGTGTTTTTTAAAGTTTTTTTCCCCTTTCAATTAAGACCTAGACAACCAGGTGAGTTCCTTACGAGGGAGGAGTGAAAACCCTCAGCCAATCAGCCCTCAACGGAATGAGATTGACACGTCTAGGGTCTAGGGGTTTACAGAGAACGTCACGACAAACAAAAAAACATCTGGTCAGCGGCACAAACAGTTTGTTGGCAAGTAACAGCGACCAATCGGAACGCACAACTCGCCGGTCCTCGTCACGGATTGGCCATTGCAGCAGACGACCAGCTTAAAAACAAAAAGAAGCAGAACGCGGTCACCAACACTTGACAACTGAGGAGGGGAGAAACAACCTGGTCCAACGAATCCCGGTTCCTGTTGAGTCATGCTGATGGCTTTGGCGTAAGCAGCATTGGTCCATGCCTGGTGTCAACGGTAGAGGCTGGTGGTGGTTGGTGTACTGGTGGTAGGGAATGTTTTCCTGGTCCCTTTTCAATTAAGCAATTTTTCTATGTCCCGAAGAATTCCGACTGGGTCCGACCCGGTACTAGGAGGGTGTACATAATAAACTGGCCACTGAGGGTCCATCTTTGTCCCCCCCCCCCCTCCCCAGCCCCGAGGGAAGAAATCCCTCTCTCTCTCTCTTTCTCCCCTTCACACTCTCTCTCCCCCTCACCCATCAGACAAAGGAGATAAGACCGCTAGCTATTCCTCCATGTTAGCTCCGCCGGCTACATTTTCCAAAATGGCACCCTTTCCCCTATATAATTTGGGTCAGAACACTTCCTGGTTCTATGACAGACCTTCTAATGACATAATCCCCCACACGGTTGAGAGGAACACAGGGTCAAGCTGCAGTGGATGGAAACCATGTTGTAGGGCAATTTTTAGAACTCAAACACATTCTAACCGTTCTGATTGGTCCCAGAAACCGATGGGTTGGGTCAGAACAAGAACACACGTGGGTAAAGCGGCGTTTTGGGTTTTGATACTCTGATTGATTAGAGACAATCCAAAATCGCTGATGACTTTGTGTTCATTTTGACGTCCCCACAAAACAATGTCAGACTCAGGCCGAAGTCTGTAGCGAACATAGAGCAACGGAAGAATGCCGTTTGAGTCGTCAGGCAGGAACAGCATTGGCACGGGATTATAACATGTGAACTGTCAGGCCACATATCCTACTCCTCAGCTGCTGGGCCACCTACCACCCCCCATGGAAACAGAGCAAAGATGTGGTGGTTCTCTCTCTCCTACAAGGCTGAGAGCATCTGCCTGGTGTATAACTCAATGTTCCAGCTTTGGCATTTAGTCACACACACACACACACACACACACACACCAAGACAACAGCTTCTCCCCTGTGTATCAATGCCACAAGCGACACAAAAGCTCCCTCCCTCCCTGGTGTTGTGTTCAGTGTAATCAGAGGTGTAGAAGGTTTATCCTACACCACTCTCTTCCACAACAAACCAGATATAAACAAAGACTGTGTGTGTGTGTGTGTGTGTGTGTGTGTGTGTGTGTGTGTGTGTGTGTTAATGTGTGTGTGTTAATGTGTGTGTGTTGAGTGGCCCAACTCAAAGGCAGAACTATAGCCAACACACAGTAAAATAGTGCCAACAGACAGAAGGAGTCTTGGCCAAGCATCTAAAGAATGGGTGAGAGGGTGCTTGAATGAATCGCTCTCTCTCTCCAATCGCTGTAGGAGGGCACCTCCCCAGGAGTGGTGGTACATCCGCTTTCAGACTTGTTATTTAGTAGCTCCATCTATGAATTTGAGAGTGGTTACATTTCCTTAGCCCCATCCCTCAGTTGTTTACTCCCCCTCCCCCCCCAAATAAAATGTGCCATCCCTCAGTTGTTTACTCCCTCCCCCCCCAAATAAAATGTGGCATCCTCAGTTGTTTACCCTCCCCCAAATAAAATGTGGCATCCCTCAGTTGTTTACTCCCCCTCCCCCCCAAATAAAATGTGGCATCCCTCAGTTGTTTACTCCCCTCACCCCCAAATAAAATGTGGCAATCCCTCAGTTGTTTACTCCCCCAAATAAAATGTGGCATCCCTCAGTTATTTTATTTGGGGGGGGATGGGGAGTAAACAACTGAGGGATGCCACATTTTATTTGGGGGAGTAAACAACTGAGGATGCCACATTTTATTTGGGGGGTGAGGGGAGTAAACACTGAGGATGCCACATTTTATTTGGGGAGTAACAACTGAGGGATGCCACATTTATTTGGGGGATGGGGAGTAAACGTGGCATCCCTCAGTTGTTTACCCCCCTAAATAAAATGTGGCATCCCTCAGTTGTTTACTCCCATCCCCCCCAAATAAAATGTGGCATCCCTCAGTTGTTTACTCCCCCCCAAATAAAATGTGGCATCCTCAGTTGTTTACCCCCCCCCCAAATAAAATGTGGCGGGTGCGAGTTTTGTTATTGTTTGAATCACGAACTGCAGCTTTAACCTTTTACTGCAGTGGGCTAAATCAGGGTAACACGGAGTATTGATTGGTAGTCTTAAACAAATCTACTTTTGAAACCAAAGTATACACCTCACACATTAGACCATATCTGATATAGAGTTAAAATTTCGAGTTTGCATCCCAATATTACACTTTACACACAGTACCAGTCAAACGTTTGGACACACCTACTCATTAAGCTTTTTTTCTAATTTTTTTACTATTTTCTACATTGTAGAATAATAGTGAAGACATCAAAACTATGAAATAACACACATGGAATTATGTAGTAACCAAGAAACGTGTTAAACAAATCCAAAATATATTTTAGATTTTAGATTCTTCAAAGTAGCCACCCTTTGCCTTGCTGGCAGCTTTAAACTCTCTTGGCGTTCTCTCAACCAGTTTCACCTGGAATGCTTTTCCAACAGTCACCACTAGGAGAACCGCCTTTTGGATGAATGTTTTCCTGTTTGCTTATGGTCTTATACAGCTCATTGAGTGCGGTCTTAGTGCCAGCATCGGTTTGTGTTGGTAAATAGACAGTTACGAAAAAATATAGATGAAAACTCTCTTGGTAAATATTGTGGTCTACAGCTTATCATGAGATACTCCACCTCAGTCGAGCAAAACCTTGAGACTTCTTTCATATTAGATTTTATTGACAAATAGACAGACCATTGGTAGGATAGTCGTGAACGTAGATCATCCAGTTTATTCTCCAGTGATTGGTCCCGTTGGTAGGATAGTCGTGAACGTAGATCATCCAGTTTATTCTCCAGTGATTGGTCCCGTTGGTAGGATAGTCGTGAACGTAGATCATCCAGTTTATTCTCCAGTGATTGGTCCCGTTGGTAGGATAGTCGTGAACGTAGATCATCCAGTTTATTCTCCAGTGATTGGTCCCGTTGGTAGGATAGTCGTGAACGTAGATCATCCAGTTTATTCTCCAGTGATTGGTCCCGTTGGTAGGATAGTCGTGAACGTAGATCATCCAGTTTATTCTCCAGTGATTGGTCCCATTGGTAGGATAGTTGTGATCGGAGTTCATCCATTTTGTTATCCCAATGATTGCACTTTGGCTAATAGGACTGATGGTGGAGGGGGATTCGCCGTCGGATCCTTACCAACCTACGTCCCCGATATTTCCATCTCTCCTTCATGTGAATGATGGGGAGTTGGGCCTTGTCGGGTGTCTGAAGTAAATGCTTTGCGTTCGTTAAAGAAACTCGTTCAAGAAAAAAAAAACTTTGTCTCTGTACGAGGTGAGTTATCGCTGTCCTGGTATCTAGAAGCTCTTTTTCGGTCATAAGAGACGGTGGCAGAAACATTATGTATAAAATAAGTTACAAATACTGTGAAAAAACACACACAATAACACAACCCCCTCTCTCTCTCTCTCATTCTCCCTTACTCTCATTAGTTTTCTCCATCACTCTGCTTGGTAGTGGTGAAGTAAAGGTGATGGACAGACTGTATCAGGGACAAAGAACCTCCACATTACACCACATTTCAGCACTTCCACTTACAGACAGCTGTATATTCAACACACAGACACATGGCCCTTTATCGTGTGTGTGTGGTGGCGGATGGGAACTCAGCCAGTCTCGTAAACAAACAAGCACACACACATCTCTGGCCTATTTATTCTAGTCCACACACACAACAAACCGGCCCCCAGTCTAGCCCTGTATGGTTTCATCAGTAATGAGGACAGAGCCCAGGTGGGACAAACCAACTGGCCTAACCCATAATGATCTGTGTGTGTGTGTGTGTGTGTGTGTGTGTGTGTGTGTGTGTGTGTGTGTGTGTGTGTGTGTTAGACAGACCGATGGTATTCTCCGTATGCTTATAGTGTGTGTGTGTGTGTGTGTGTGTGTGTGTGTGTTAGACAGACCGATGCTCCCCTATTGTAGTCCTACGGACCATTTTTCTTTTTCTAGGAACTCTGTCAGGGCTTCAACTTACTGTTGAAAGATAAAAGAACAGAATACCCAAGGTGCAATTAGAAAATGTGGTTGTGCATCAGCAATCACTCAATTGGCCCATGTCAGCATAACATTCTTAGATTGGTTAGAGTGTAGAGGCGGCAGGTAGCCTAGTGGTTAGAGTGTAGACTGGGCCACCCCAGAAGGTCAGGGCTCTGACTGGGCCACCCCAGAAGGTCAGGGCTCTGACTGGGCCACCCCAGAAGGTCAGGGCTCTGACTGGGCCACCCGAGAAGGTCAGGGCTCTGACTGGGCCACCCGAGAAGGTCAGGGCTCTGACTGGGCCACCCGAGAAGGTCAGGGCTCTGACTGGGCCACCCGAGAAGGTCAGGGCTGACTGGGCCACCCGAGAAGGTCAGGGCTCTGACTGGGCCACCCGAGAAGGTCAGGGCTCTGACTGGGCCACCCGAGAAGGTCAGGGCTCTGACTGGGCCACCCGAGAAGGTCAGGGCTCTGACTGGGCCACCCGAGAAGGTCAGGGCTCTGACTGGGCCACCCGAGAAGGTCAGGGCTCTGACTGGGCCACCCGAGAAGGTCAGGGCTCTGACTGGGCCACCCGAGAAGGTCAGGGCTCTGACTGGGCCACCCGAGAAGGTCAGGGCTCTGACTGGGCCACCCGAGAAGGTCAGGGCTCTGACTGGGCCACCCGAGAAGGTCAGGGCTCTGACTGGGCCACCCGAGAAGGCCAGGGCTCTGACTGGGCCACCCGAGAAGGCCAGGGCTCTGACTGGGCCACCCGAGAAGGCCAGGGCTCTGACTGGGCCACCCGAGAAGGTCAGGGCTCTGACTGGGCCACCCGAGAAGGTCAGGGCTCTGACTGGGCCACCCGAGAAGGTCAGGGCTCTGACTGGGCCACCCGAGAAGGTCAGGGCTCTGACTGGGCCACCCCAGAAGGTCAGGGCTCTGACTGGGCCACCCCAGAAGGGGATTTTCTTCTGTTGAAGTCATTCTGTTGTTGATTTACTTCCGTGTTTTGGGTCGTTGTCCTGTTGCATCACCCAACGTCTGTTGAGCTTCAATTGGCGAGCAGATAGCCTTACATTCTCCTGCAAAACGTCTTGATAAACTTGTGAATTCATTTTTTTTGTCAATGATAGCAAGCTGTCCAGGCCCTGAGGCAGAAAAGCAGCCCCAAACCATGATACTCCCTCCACCATACTTTACAGTTAGGATGAGGTGTTGATGTTGGTGTGCTGTGCCTTTTTTTCTCCACACATAGTGTTGTGTGTTCCTTCCAAACAACTCAACTTTAGTTAAATCTGTCTACAGAATATTTTGCCAGCAGCACTGCGGAGCATTTAGGTGCACTTTTGCAAACTTCAGACATGCAACAATGTTTTTTTTGGACAGCAGTGGCTTCTTCTGTGGTGTCTTCCGTGGTGTCCTCCCATGAACACCATTCTTGATTAGTGTTTTACGTATCATAGAGTCGCCAACAGAGATGTGTTAGGAAAATTATGATTAAATGACTGAACAATAGTCTTATTTTAAATGAAACTGTAACTTAAGTAAACTTATACTCTGTTTTATTATATCTGATTAACAATATGAGTTCATAAGAAGGGATTGTGTGACACGGACAAGGAGTAATTAAAGTTAATGAACACCATTCCAACTAGGAAGAAAGAAATGGGTTGTGGATTAAGTAAACAGATAAGGTAGTTAACCTATGGTTGAACCGACCAAACTTAGCTCTGGGGTGTTTTAGATAAGATGGTGAGTGCATTCCTAAGTTTTCTGTTAATTAGAACTGTCAGCTAAGTGGTGATCGATAATAGTGAGGAGTCAAAAGTTCATTCAGTTGTGTTGTGTGTTCTGTGCATGTGCTAGTGGGTCAGAATGAACTCAGAATGAACCTTTAAAGTTCCGTTTGTCTCGGTCTAGAGGAGGAGATTCATTTTGGAAACAATGAAATGACGTCATGTTATTGTATATAAACTGTTGCTCGTGGTAACATGGCAGCGCGCTCCGAGAATAAATTCTGTTACCTATTATTGATAAGACTGGTCTCCATCTATTTTATGCAAACAAGAATCTTACAAATTCTCATAAAATAGATTAAGGGAATTCAATTCATGAAAACACATTGGTATAATTAAATTACAGTAACAAGATGTTAGCATGTTCCAGAGATTTCTGTAAGTCTTTATCTGACACTCTAGGATTCTTCTTAACCTCATTGAGCATTCTGCACTATGCTCTTGCAGTCATCTTTGCAGGACGGCCACTCCTAGAGAGAGTAGCAACAGTGCTGAATTTTCTCCATTTATAGACTATTAGTCTGATGACCATCAAGGCTTTTAGAGATACTTTTGGAACCCTTTCCAGCTTTATGCAAGTCAACACTTCTTCATTTTAATCTTCTGAGATCTATTTTTTTCGAGGCACCAACATCTTCAATCTCGTCTCATTGAGTGGACTCCAGGTTAGCTGACTCCTGACTCCAATTAGCTTTTGGGGAAGTCATTAGCCTAGGGGGGTTCACATACTTTTTCCAACCTACACTGTGAATGTTTAAATTATGTATTCAATATAGACAAGAAGAATATAATATTTTCTGTTAACCTCTTGAACCTCTGGGGGCAGTATTTCATTTTTGGATGAAAAACCTTCCCGTTTTAAACAAGATATCTTGTCACGAAAAGATGCTCGACTATGCATATAATTGACAGCTTTGGAAGGAAACACTCTGACGTTTCCAAAACTGCAAAGATATTGTCTGTGAGTGATACAGAACTAATGCTACAGGCGAAACCAAGATGAAATTTCATACAGGAAGTGAGCCAAATTTTGGAGGCGCTGTGTTCCAATGTCTCCTTATATGGCTGTGAATGCGCAAGGAATGAGCCTACACTTTCTGTCGTTTCCCCAAGGTGTTTGCAGCATTGTGACGTATTTGTAGGCATATCATTGGAAAATTGACCATAAGAGACTACATTTACCAGGTGTCCGCTCGGTGTCCTCCGTCGAAACTATTGCGTAATCTCCAGCTGCGTGCATTTTTCCATTTTGAACAGAGGAGAAACCAAACTGCAACGAGTGATTTATCATCGAATAGATATGTGAAAAACACCTTGAGGATTGATTCTAAACAACGTTTGCCATGTTTCTGTCGATATTATGGAGTTAATTTGGTAAAAAGTTTGCGTTGTAATGACTGAATTTTCTGGTTTTTTTCTTAGTCAAACGTGATGACCAAAACGGAGCGATTTCTCCTACACAAATAATATTTTGGGAAAAACTGAACATTTGCTGTCTAACTGAGAGTCTCCTCATTGAAAACATCCGAAGTTCTTCAAAGGTAAATGATTTTATTTGAATGCTTTTCTTGTTTTTGTGAAAATGTTGCCTGCTGAATGCTAGGCTTAATGCTATGCTAGCTATCAATACTCTTATACAAATGCTTGTGTAGCTATGGTTGAAAAGCATTTTTTGAAAATCTTAGATGACAGTGTTGTTAACAAAAGGCTAATAAGCTTGTGAGCCAATATATTTATTTCATTTCATTTGCGATTTTCATGAATAGTTAACGTTGCGTTATGGTAATGAGCTTGAGGCTATAATTACGCTCCCGGATACGGAATTGCGCGTCGCAACAGGTTAAGCAGACTGAGTTTGTCAGTTGTTGTCAGTTGTTGTGATTTAGCTGAAGATCAGATCAAATTTGATGACCAACTTATGCAGCAATCTGTAATTGCAAGATCTTCTCTCCACCCCATGGCGAAATGTGTAGAATTGCAGCAAACTTGCTTTAAAATGGCAAGATTTTCTCTCCACCCCATGGCGAAATGTGTAGAATTGCAGCAAACTTGCTTTAAAACGGCAAGATTTTCTCTACACCCCATGGCGAAATGTGTAGAATTGCAGCAAACTTGCTTTAAAACGGCAAGATTTTCTCTACACCCCATGGCGAAATGTGTAGAATTGCAGCAAACTTGCTTTAAAACGGCAAGATTTTCTCTACACCCCATGGCGAAATGTGTAGAATTGCAGCAAACTTGCTTTAAAACGGCAAGATTTTCTCTACACCCCATGGCGAAATGTGTAGAATTGCAGCAAACTTGCTTTAAAACGGCAAGATTTTCTCTACACCCCATGGCGAAATGTGTAGAATTGCAGCAAACTTGCTTTAAAACGGCAAGATTTTCTCTACACCCCATGGCGAAATGTGTAGAATTGCAGCAAACTTGCTTTAAAACGGCAAGATTTTCTCTACACCCCATGGCGAAATGTGTAGAATTGCAGCAAACTTGCTTTAAAACGGCAAGATTTTCTCTACACCCCATGGCGAAATGTGTAGAATTGCAGCAAACTTGCTTTAAAACGGCAAGATTTTCTCTACACCCCATGGCAAAATGCAGCTCCTACCTAGCTGCCACTGCTCACACCCCGACAGCTCCTACCTGGCTGCCACTGATCACACCCCGACAGCTCCTACCTGGCTGCCACTGATCACACCCCGACAGCTCCTACCTAGCTGCCACTGCTCACACCCCGACAGCTCCTACCTGGCTGCCACTGCTCACACCCCGACAGCTCCTACCTGGCTGCCACTGCTCACACCCCGACAGCTCCTACCTGGCTGCCACTGCTCACACCCCGACAGCTCCTACCTGGCTGCCACTGCTCACACCCCGACAGCTCCTACCTGGCTGCCACTGCTCACACCCCGACAGCTCCTACCTGGCTGCCACTGATCACACCCCGACAGCCCCTACCTGGCTGCCACTGATCACACCCCGACAGCTCCTACCTGGGAGCCACTGATCACACCCCGACAGCTCCTACCTGGGAGCCACTGATCACACCCCGACAGCTCCTACCTGGCTGCCACTGATCACACCCCGACAGCTCCTACCTGGCTGCCACTGATCACACCCCGACAGCTCCTACCTGGCTGCCACTGCTCACACCCCGACAGCTCCTACCTGGCTGCCACTGATCACACCCCGACAGCTCCTACCTGGCTGCCACTGCTCACACCCCGACAGCTCCTACCTGGGAGCCACTGATCACACCCCGACAGCTCCTACCTGGCTGCCACTGATCACACCCCGACAGCTCCTACCTGGCTGCCACTGATCACACCCCGACAGCTCCTACCTGGCTCCCACTGCTCACACCCCGACAGCTCCTACCTGGCTGCCACTGATCACACCCGACAGCTCCTACCTGGCTGCCACTGCTCACACCCCGACAGCTCCTACCTGGCTGCCACTGATCACACCCCGACAGCTCCTACCTGGCTGCCACTGATCACACCCCGACAGCTCCTACCTGGGAGCCACTGATCACACCCCGACAGCTCCTACCTGGCTGCCACTGATCACACCCCGACAGCTCCTACCTGGGAGCCACTGCTCACACCCCGACAGCTCCTACCTGGCTGCCACTGATCACACCCCGACAGCTCCTACCTGGCTGCCACTGATCACACCCCGACAGCTCCTACCTGGCTGCCACTGATCACACCCCGACAGCTCCTACCTGGGAGCCACTGATCACACCCCGACAGCTCCTACCTGGCTGCCACTGATCACACCCCGACAGCTCCTACCTGGCTGCCACTGATCACACCCCGACAGCTCCTACCTGGCTGCCACTGATCACACCCCGACAGCTCCTACCTGGCTGCCACTGCTCACACCCCGACAGCTCCTACCTGGCTGCCACTGATCACACCCCGACAGCTCCTACCTGGGAGCCACTGATCACACCCCGACAGCTCCTACCTGGCTGCCACTGTTCACACCCCGACAGCTCCTACCTGGCTGCCACTGATCACACCCCGACAGCTCCTACCTGGGAGCCACTGATCACACCCCGACAGCTCCTACCTGGGAGCCACTGATCACACCCCGACAGCTCCTACCTGGCTGCCACTGATCACACCCCGACAGCTCCTACCTGGCTGCCACTGATCACACCCCGACAGCTCCTACCTGGCTGCCACTGATCACACCCCGACAGCTCCTACCTGGCTGCCACTGATCACACCCCGACAGCTCCTACCTGGCTGCCACTGATCACACCCCGACTGTATTTCAGCTTGTACATGACTCACCTAATCAAATCAAATTTACGGTACAGAGTCAATGTGGAGGCTATATACAGGGTATTACGGTACAGAGTCAATGTGGAGGCTATATACAGGGTATTACGGTACAGAGTCAATGTGGAGGCTATATACAGGGTGTTACGGTACAGAGTCAATGTGGAGGCTATATACAGGGTGTTACGGTACAGAGTCTATGTGGAGGCTATATACAGGGTATTACGGTACAGAGTCAATGTGGAGACTATATACAGGGTATTACGGTACAGAGTCAATGTGGAGGCTATATACAGGGTATTACGGTACAGAGTCAATGTGGAGACTATATACAGGGTATTACGGTACAGAGTCAATGTGGAGGCTATATACAGGGGGTACTGGTACAGAGTCAATGTGGAGGCTATATACAGGGGGTACTGGTACAGAGTCAATGTGGAGGCTATATACAGGGTATTACGGTACAGAGTCAATGTGGAGGCTATATACAGGGTATTACGGTACAGAGTCAATGTGGAGGCTATATACAGGGGGTACCGGTACAGAGTCAATGTGGAGGCTATATACAGGGGTACTGGTACAGAGTCAATGTGGAGGCTATATACAGGGTATTACGGTACAGAGTCAATGTGGAGGCTATATACAGGGTATTACGGTACAGAGTCAATGTGGAGGCTATATACAGGGGTACCGGTACAGAGTCAATGTGGAGGCTATATACAGGGTATTACGGTACAGAGTCAATGTGGAGGCTATATACAGGGTATTACGGTACAGAGTCAATGTGGAGGCTATATACAGGGGTACCGGTACAGAGTCAATGTGGAGGCTATATACAGGGTGTTACGGTACAGAGTCAATGTGGAGGCTATATACAGGGTGTTACGGTACAGAGTCAATGTGGAGGCTATATACAGGGTGTTACGGTACAGAGTCAATGTGGAGGCTATATACAGGGTATTACGGTACAGAGTCAATGTGGAGGCTATATACAGGGGGTACCGGTACAGAGTCAATGTGGAGGCTATATACAGGGTGTTACGGTACAGAGTCAATGTGGAGGCTATATACAGGGTGTTACGGTACAGAGTCAATGTGGAGGCTATATACAGGGTGTTACGGTACAGAGTCAATGTGGAGGCTAAATACAGGGGGTTACGGTACAGAGTCAATGTGGAGGCTATATACAGGGGGTACCGGTACAGAGTCAATGTGGAGGCTATATACAGGGTGTTACGGTACAGAGTCAATGTGGAGGCTATATACAGGGTGTTACGGTACAGAGTCAATGTGGAGGCTAAATACAGGGGGTACCGGTACAGAGTCAATGTGGAGGCTAAATACAGGGGGTACCGGTACAGAGTCAATGTGGAGGCTATATACAGGGTGTTACGGTACAGAGTCAATGTGGAGGCTATATACAGGGGGTACCGGTACAGAGTCAATGTGGAGGCTATATACAGGGTATTACGGTACAGAGTCAATGTGGAGGCTATATACAGGGTATTACGGTACAGAGTCAATGTGGAGGCTATATACAGGGGGTACCGGTACAGAGTCAATGTGGAGGCTATATACAGGGTGTTACGGTACAGAGTCAATGTGGAGGCTATATACAGGGTGTTACGGTACAGAGTCAATGTGGAGGCTATATACAGGGTGTTACGGTACAGAGTCAATGTGGAGGCTAAATACAGGGTATTACGGTACAGAGTCAATGTGGAGGCTATATACAGGGGGTACCGGTACAGAGTCAATGTGGAGGCTATATACAGGGTGTTACGGTACAGAGTCAATGTGGAGGCTATATACAGGGTGTTACGGTACAGAGTCAATGTGGAGGCTATATACAGGGTGTTACGGTACAGAGTCAATGTGGAGGCTAAATACAGGGGGTTACGGTACAGAGTCAATGTGGAGGCTATATACAGGGGGTACCGGTACAGAGTCAATGTGGAGGCTATATACAGGGTGTTACGGTACAGAGTCAATGTGGAGGCTAAATACAGGGGGTACCGGTACAGAGTCAATGTGGAGGCTAAATACAGGGGGTACCGGTACAGAGTCAATGTGGAGGCTATATACAGGGTGTTACGGTACAGAGTCAATGTGGAGGCTATATACAGGGGGTACCGGTACAGAGTCAATGTGGAGGCTATATACAGGGTGTTACGGTACAGAGTCAAAGTGGAGGCTATATACAGGGTATTACGGTACAGAGTCAAAGTGGAGGCTATATACAGGGTATTACGGTACAGAGTCAATGTGGAGGCTATATACAGGGTGTTACGGTACAGAGTCAATGTGGAGGCTATATACAGGGTATTACGGTACAGAGTCAAAGTGGAGGCTATATACAGGGTATTACGGTACAGAGTCAATGTGGAGGCTATATACAGGGTATTACGGTACAGAGTCAATGTGGAGGCTATATACAGGGTATTACAGTACAGAGTCAATGTGGAGGCTATATACAGGGTATTACGGTACAGAGTCAAAGTGGAGGCTATATACAGGGTATTACGGTACAGAGTCAATGTGGAGGCTATATACAGGGTATTACAGTACAGAGTCAATGTGGAGGCTATATACAGGGTATTACGGTACAGAGTCAATGTGGAGACTATATACAGGGTGTTACGGTACAGAGTCAATGTGGAGGCTATATACAGGGGGTACCGGTACAGAGTCAATGTGGAGACTATATACAGGGGGGTACCGGTACAGAGTCAATGTGGAGACTATATACAGGGGTACCGGTACAGAGTCAATGTGGAGGCTATATACAGGGTATTACGGTACAGAGTCAATGTGGAGACTATATACAGGGGGTACCGGTACAGAGTCAATGTGGAGACTATATACAGGGTGTTACGGTACAGAGTCAATGTGGAGGCTATATACAGGGTGTTACGGTACAGAGTCAATGTGGAGGCTATATACAGGGTGTTACGGTACAGAGTCAATGTGGAGGCTATATACAGGGTGTTACGGTACAGAGTCAATGTGGAGGCTATATACAGGGTGTTACGGTACAGAGTCAATGTGGAGGCTATATACAGGGTGTTACGGTACAGAGTCAATGTGGAGGCTATATACAGGGTATTACAGTACAGAGTCAATGTGGAGGCTATATACAGGGTGTTACGGTACAGAGTCAATGTGGAGGCTATATACAGGGGGTACCGGTACAGAGTCAATGTGGAGGCTATATACAGGGTATTACGGTACAGAGTCAATGTGGAGACTATATACAGGGGGTACCGGTACAGAGTCAATGTGGAGACTATATACAGGGTGTTACGGTACAGAGTCAATGTGGAGGCTATATACAGGGTATTACGGTACAGAGTCAATGTGGAGACTATATACAGGGGGTACCGGTACAGAGTCAATGTGGAGACTATATACAGGGTGTTACGGTACAGAGTCAATGTGGAGACTATATACAGGGGGTACCGGTACAGAGTCAATGTGGAGGCTATATACAGGGTATTACGGTACAGAGTCAATGTGGAGACTATATACAGGGTGTTACGGTACAGAGTCAATGTGGAGACTATATACAGGGGGTACCGGTACAGAGTCAATGTGGAGACTATATACAGGGTATTACGGTACAGAGTCAATGTGGAGACTATATACAGGGTGTTACGGTACAGAGTCAATGTGGAGGCTATATACAGGGGGTATCGGTACAGAGTCAATGTGGAGGCTATATACAGGGGGTATCGGTACAGAGTCAATGTGGAGGCTATATACAGGGTATTACGGTACAGAGTCAATGTGGAGACTATATACAGGGTGTTACGGTACAGAGTCAATGTGGAGGCTATATACAGGGGGTACTGGTACAGAGTCAATGTGGAGACTATATACAGGGTGTTACGGTACAGAGTCAATGTGGAGGCTATATACAGGGGGTACTGGTACAGAGTCAATGTGGAGACTATATACAGGGTGTTACGGTACAGAGTCAATGTGGAGGCTATATACAGGGGGTACCGGTACAGAGTCAATGTGGAGGCTATATACAGGGTGTTATGGTACAGAGTCAATGTGGAGACTATATAAAGGGGGTACCGGTACAGAGTCAATGTGGAGACTATATACAGGGTATTACGGTACAGAGTCAATGTGGAGGCTATATACAGGGTATTACGGTACAGAGTCAATGTGGAGACTATATACAGGGTGTTATGGTACAGAGTCAATGTGGAGGCTATATACAGGGTATTACGGTACAGAGTCAATGTGGAGGCTAAATACAGGGAGTACCGGTACAGAGTCAATGTGGAGGCTAAATACAGGGGGTACCGGTACAGAGTCAATGTGGAGGCTATATACAGGGTATTACAGTACAGAGTCAATGTGGAGGCTATATACAGGGTGTTACGGTACAGAGTCAATGTGGAGGCTATATACAGGGTATTACGGTACAGAGTCAATGTGGAGGCTAAATACAGGGTATTACGGTACAGAGTCAATGTGGAGGCTAAATACAGGGGTTACGGTACAGAGTCAATGTGGAGGCTATATACAGGGTATTACAGTACAGAGTCAATGTGGAGGCTATATACAGGGTATTACGGTACAGAGTCAATGTGGAGGCTATATACAGGGTGTTACGGTACAGAGTCAATGTGGAGGCTATATACAGGGTATTACGGTACAGAGTCAATGTGGAGGCTATATACAGGGTATTACAGTACAGAGTCAATGTGGAGTCTATATACAGGGTATTACGGTACAGAGTCAATGTGGAGTCTATATACAGGGTATTACGGTACAGAGTCAATGTGGAGTCTATATACAGGGTATTACGGTACAGAGTCAATGTGGAGGCTATATACAGGGTATTACGGTACAGAGTCAATGTGGAGGCTATATACAGGGTATTACGGTACAGAGTCAATGTGGAGGCTATATACAGGGTATTACGGTACAGAGTCAGTGTGGTGTCTATATACAGGGTATTACAGTACAGAGTCAATGTGGAGGCTATATACAGGGTATTACGGTACAGAGTCAATGTGGAGGCTATATACAGGGGGTACCGGTACAGAGTCAATGTGGAGGCTATATACAGGGTATTACGGTACAGAGTCAATGTGGAGGCTATATACAGGGTATTACGGTACAGAGTCAATGTGGAGGCTATATACAGGGTATTACGGTACAGAGTCAATGTGGAGACTATATACAGGGTATTACGGTACAGAGTCAGTGTGGAGGCTATATACAGGGTATTACAGTACAGAGTCAATGTGGAGACTATATACAGGGTATTACGGTACAGAGTCAGTGTGGAGACTATATACAGGGTGTTATGGTACAGAGTCAATGTGGAGGCTATATACAGGGTATTACGGTACAGAGTCAATGTGGAGGCTATATACAGGGTATTACGGTACAGAGTCAATGTGGAGGCTATATACAGGGTATTACGGTACAGAGTCAATGTGGAGACTATATACAGGGTATTACGGTACAGAGTCAATGTGGAGACTATATACAGGGTGTTATGGTACAGAGTCAATGTGGAGGCTATATACAGGGTATTACGGTACAGAGTCAATGTGGAGGCTAAATACAGGGGGTACCGGTACAGAGTCAATGTGGAGGCTAAATACAGGGGGTACCGGTACAGAGTCAATGTGGAGGCTATATACAGGGTATTACAGTACAGAGTCAATGTGGAGGCTATATACAGGGTGTTACGGTACAGAGTCAATGTGGAGGCTATATACAGGGTATTACGGTACAGAGTCAATGTGGAGGCTATATACAGGGTATTACGGTACAGAGTCAATGTGGAGGCTAAATACAGGGTATTACGGTACAGAGTCAATGTGGAGGCTAAATACAGGGTATTACCGGTACAGAGTCAATGTGGAGGCTATATACAGGGTATTACAGTACAGAGTCAATGTGGAGGCTATATACAGGGTGTTACGGTAGAGTCAATGTGGAGGCTATATACAGGGTATTACGGTACAGAGTCAATGTGGAGGCTATATACAGGGTATTACGGTACAGAGTCAATGTGGAGGCTATATACAGGGTATTACAGTACAGAGTCAATGTGGAGTCTATATACAGGGTATTACGGTACAGAGTCAATGTGGAGTCTATATACAGGGTATTACGGTACAGAGTCAATGTGGAGGCTATATACAGGGTATTACGGTACAGAGTCAATGTGGAGGTTATATACAGGGGGTACCGGTACAGAGTCAATGTGGAGGCTATATACAGGGTATTACAGTACAGAGTCAATGTGGAGGTTATATACAGGGTATTACCGGTACAGAGTCAATGTGGAGGCTATATACAGGGTATTACGGTACAGAGTCAATGTGGAGGCTATATACAGGGTATTATGGTACAGAGTCAATGTGGAGACTATATACAGGGTATTACGGTACAGAGTCAGTGTGGAGGCTATATACAGGGTATTACGGTACAGAGTCAATGTGGAGACTATATACAGGGTGTTATGGTACAGAGTCAATGTGGAGGCTATATACAGGGTATTACGGTACAGAGTCAATGTGGAGGCTATATACAGGGTATTACGGTACAGAGTCAATGTGGAGGCTATATACAGGGTATTACGGTACAGAGTCAATGTGGAGACTATATACAGGGTATTACGGTACAGAGTCAATGTGGAGACTATATACAGGGTGTTATGGTACAGAGTCAATGTGGAGGCTATATACAGGGTATTACGGTACAGAGTCAATGTGGAGGCTAAATACAGGGGGTACCGGTACAGAGTCAATGTGGAGGCTAAATACAGGGGGTACCGGTACAGAGTCAATGTGGAGGCTATATACAGGGTATTACAGTACAGAGTCAATGTGGAGGCTATATACAGGGTGTTACGGTACAGAGTCAATGTGGAGGCTATATACAGGGTATTACGGTACAGAGTCAATGTGGAGGCTATATACAGGGTATTACGGTACAGAGTCAATGTGGAGGCTAAATACAGGGTATTACGGTACAGAGTCAATGTGGAGGCTAAATACAGGGGGTACCGGTACAGAGTCAATGTGGAGGCTATATACAGGGTATTACAGTACAGAGTCAATGTGGAGGCTATATACAGGGTGTTACGGTACAGAGTCAATGTGGAGGCTATATACAGGGTATTACGGTACAGAGTCAATGTGGAGGCTATATACAGGGTATTACGGTACAGAGTCAATGTGGAGGCTATATACAGGGTATTACAGTACAGAGTCAATGTGGAGTCTATATACAGGGTATTACGGTACAGAGTCAATGTGGAGTCTATATACAGGGTATTACGGTACAGAGTCAATGTGGAGTCTATATACAGGGTATTACGGTACAGAGTCAATGTGGAGGCTATATACAGGGTATTACGGTACAGAGTCAATGTGGAGGTTATATACAGGGGGTACCGGTACAGAGTCAATGTGGAGGCTATATACAGGGTATTACAGTACAGAGTCAATGTGGAGGTTATATACAGGGGGTACCGGTACAGAGTCAATGTGGAGGCTATATACAGGGTATTACGGTACAGAGTCAATGTGGAGTCTATATACAGGGTATTACGGTACAGAGTCAATGTGGAGGCTATATACAGGGTATTACGGTACAGAGTCAATGTGGAGGCTATATACAGGGGGTACCACTACAGAGTCAATGTGGAGGCTATATACAGGGGGTACCGGTACAGAGTCAATGTGGAGGCTATTTACAGGGTATTACGGTACAGAGTCAATGTGGAGGTTATATACAGGGGGTACCGGTACAGAGTCAATGTGGAGGCTATATACAGGGTATTACAGTACAGAGTCAATGTGGAGGTTATATACAGGGGGTACCGGTACAGAGTCAATGTGGAGGCTATATACAGGGTATTACGGTACAGAGTCAATGTGGAGGCTATATACAGGGTATTACGGTACAGAGTCAATGTGGAGGCTATATACAGGGTATTACGGTACAGAGTCAATGTGGAGGCTATATACAGGGTATTACGGTACAGAGTCAATGTGGAGGCTATATACAGGGTATTACGGTACAGAGTCAATGTGGAGGCTATATACAGGGTATTACGGTACAGAGTCAATGTGAAGGCTATATACAGGGTGTTACGGTACAGAGTCAATGTGGAGGCTATATACAGGGTATTACGGTACAGAGTCTATGTGGAGGCTATATACAGGGTATTACGGTACAGAGTCAATGTGGAGGCTATATACAGGGTATTACGGTACAGAGTCAGTGTGGTGTCTATATACAGGGTATTACGGTACAGAGTCAATGTGGAGGCTATATACAGGGTATTACGGTACAGAGTCAATGTGGAGGCTATATACAGGGTATTACGGTACAGAGTCAATGTGGAGGCTATATACAGGGTATTACGGTACAGAGTCAGTGTGGTGTCTATATACAGGGTATTACGGTACAGAGTCAATGTGGAGGCTATATACAGGGTGTTACAGTACAGAGTCAATGTGGAGGCTATATACAGGGTATTACGGTACAGAGTCAATGTGGAGGCTATATACAGGGTATTACGGTACAGAGTCAATGTGGAGGCTATATACAGGGTGTTACAGTACAGAGTCAATGTGGAGGCTATATACAGGGTATTACGGTACAGAGTCAATGTGGAGTCTATATACAGGGTATTACGGTACAGAGTCAATGTGGAGTCTATATACAGGGTATTACGGTACAGAGTCAATGTGGAGGCTATATACAGGGTATTACGGTACAGAGTCAATGTGGAGGCTATATACAGGGTATTACGGTACAGAGTCAATGTGGAGGCTATATACAGGGTATTACGGTACAGAGTCAATGTGGAGGCTATATACAGGGTATTACGGTACAGAGTCAAAGTGGAGGCTATATACAGGGGGTACCAGTACAGAGTCAATGTGGAGGCTATATACAGGGTATTACGGTACAGAGTCAAAGTGGAGGCTATATACAGGGGGTACCAGTACAGAGTCAATGTGGAGGCTATATACAGGGTTTACGGTACAGAGTCAAAGTGGAGGCTATATACAGGGGGTACCAGTACAGAGTCAATGTGGAGGTTATATACAGGGTATTACGGTACAGAGTCAATGTGGAGGCTATATACAGGGTATTACGGTACAGAGTCAATGTGGAGACTATATACAGGGTATTACAGTACAGAGTCAATGTGGAGGCTATATACAGGGGGTACCAGTACAGAGTCAATGTGGAGGTTATATACAGGGTATTACGGTACAGAGTCAAAGTGGAGGCTATATACAGGGGGTACCAGTACAGAGTCAATGTGGAGACTATATACAGGGTATTACGGTACAGAGTCAATGTGGAGGCTATATACAGGGTATTACAGTACAGAGTCAATGTGGAGACTATATACAGGGTATTACAGTACAGAGTCAATGTGGAGGCTATATACAGGGGGTACCAGTACAGAGTCAATGTGGAGGCTATATACAGGGTGTTACGGTACAGAGTCAATGTGGAGGCTATATACAGGGTATTATGGTACAGAGTCAATGTGGAGGCTATATACAGGGTATTACGGTACAGAGTCAAAGTGGAGGCTATATACAGGGGGTACCAGTACAGAGTCAATGTGGAGACTATATACAGGGTATTACGGTACAGAGTCAATGTGGAGGCTATATACAGGGTATTACAGTACAGAGTCAATGTGGAGGCTATATACAGGGGGTACCAGTACAGAGTCAATGTGGAGGCTATATACAGGGTGTTACGGTACAGAGTCAATGTGGAGGCTATATACAGGGTATTACAGTACAGAGTCAATGTGGAGGCTATATACAGGGTATTACGGTACAGAGTCAATGTGGAGGCTATATACAGGGTATTACGGTACAGAGTCAATGTGGAGGCTATATACAGGGTATTACAGTACAGAGTCAATGTGGATGCTATATACAGGGTATTACAGTACAGAGTCAATGTGGAGGCTATATACAGGGTATTACGGTACAGAGTCAATGTGGAGGCTATATACAGGGTATTACGGTACAGAGTCAATGTGGAGGCTATATACAGGGTATTACGGTACAGAGTCAATGTGGAGGCTATATACAGGGTATTACAGTACAGAGTCAATGTGGAGGCTATATACAGGGGGGTACGGTACAGAGTCAATGTGGAGGCTATATACAGGGTATTACGGTACAGAGTCAATGTGGAGGCTATATACAGGGTATTACGGTACAGAGTCAATGTGGAGGCTATATACAGGGTATTACAGTACAGAGTCAATGTGGAGGCTATATACAGGGTATTACAGTACAGAGTCAATGTGGAGGCTATATACAGGGTATTACGGTACAGAGTCAATGTGGAGGCTATATACAGGGTATTACGGTACAGAGTCAATGTGGAGGCTTTATACAGGGTATTACGGTACAGAGTCAATGTGGAGGCTATATACAGGGTATTACAGTACAGAGTCAATGTGGAGGCTATATACAGGGGGGTACGGTACAGAGTCAATGTGGAGGCTATATACAGGGTATTACGGTACAGAGTCAATGTGGAGGCTATATACAGGGTATTACGGTACAGAGTCAATGTGGAGGCTATATACAGGGGGTACCGGTACAGAGTCAATGTGGAGGCTATATACAGGGTATTACGGGACAGAGGCAATGTGGAGGCTATATACAGGGTGTTACGGTACAGGGTCAATGTGGAGACTATATACAGGGTATTACGGTACAGCGTCAATGTGGAGGCTATAAACAGGGTGTTAAAACCTCTTAGGGATAGTGAGACGCTAGCGTCTCAAGTGGCCAATAGCCTCGGGAAATGCATAGCGCCAAATTCAAATAAAACGCGATAAAACTCAAACTTTCATTAAATCACACATGCAGGGTACTCAATTAAAGCTACACTCGTTGTGAATCCAGCCAACATGTCAGATTTTTAAAATGCTTTTCGGCGAAAGCATGAGAAGCTATTATCTGATAACATGCACCCCCCCTGAACCACCTGAACGAGTTGTAAACAAAATAATTAGCGTAGCCGGCGCTACACAAAACGCTGAAATAAAATATAAAACATGCATTACCTTGGACGAGCTTCTTTGTTGGCACTCCAATATGTCCCATAAACATCACAATTGGTCCTTTTTTTCGATTAATTCCGTCCATGTATACCCAAAATGTCCATTTATAAAGCAGGTTTGATCCGGAAAAAAACAGCTTTCCAAAACACAACGTCACTACAAAACATTTCAAAAGTTGCCTTTAAACTTTGCCAAAATATTTCAAACTGCTTTTGTAATACAACTTTAGGTATTTTTAAACGTTAATAATCGATCAAATTGTAGACGGGGCAAACTGTATTCGATAGAGAAAGTAAACAAAACATGCTCCTTTTTCCCTCGTGCGTAACTATCAACAGTGTAACGTTGTTCCAGGATGTGACTCTTCTTCGTTTCACCAATGATTAACTTCAACCTAATTCCAAAGACTGGTGACATCCTGTGGAAGTTGTAGGAACTGTAAAATTTCCCTTGACAAAGACAACTGAGGGAACTGTCAGAGGGAAAAAAAAATGTTTATTCTGAACAGTTTTTCCTTGGGGTTTTGCCTGCTACGTAAGTTCTGTTAAAGTCACAGACATGATTGAACCAGTTTTAGAAACTTCAGAGTGTTTTCTATCCACACCTACTAATCATATGCATATAATATATTCCTGGTATGAGTAGCAGGAAGTTGAAATTGTGCACGCTATTTATCCAAAAGTGGAAATGCTGCCCCCTATCTCTAAGAATTAAGGTACAGAGTCAATGTGGAGGCTATACACAGGGTGTTACGGTACAGAGTCAACGTGCAGGGGTACCATGTAGGTAGAGTTAAAGTGACTATGCATAGATTATAATATAAACAGAGTGTAGTTAGTCTCTCTCTCTCTGTATTATGACTTGGGGGTAGAAGCTGTTAAGACCTAGACTTGCTGTGCGGTAGCAGAGAGCTCAGTCCATTAAAAGGGTGGAGAGAGAGAGAGACAGATGTATGGGTAAACCACTTCTCTAATCTTTTTGGCTCTATAACAAAGAATAAAGAGCACAAACATATACATGACCAAATACAAATCTTAGAATCAACTATTAAAGACGACCAGAACCCACTGGATTCTCCAATTACCTTGAACGAGTTACAGGACAAAATATAAACCCTCCAACCCAAAAAGGCCAACCTCAATTATACAGACAACAAATTCCAATTGGCTATACTAAAACTCTTTAACATCATCCTTAGCTCTGGCATCTTCCCCAATATTTGGAACCAAGGACTGATCACCCCTTTCCACAAAAGTGGAGACAAATTTGACCCCAATAACTACCGTGGGATATGCGTCAACAGTAACCTTGGGAAAATACTCTGCATTATCATTAACAGCAGACTCGTACATTTCCTCAACGAAAACAATGTACTGAGCAAATGTCAAATTGGCTTTTTACCAAATTACCGTACAACAGACCATGTATTCACCCTGCACACCCTAATTGACAACCAAACAAACAAAAGCAAAGTATTCTCATGCTTTGTTGATTTCAAAAAAGCCTTCGACTCAATTTGGCATGAGGGTCTGCTATACAAACTGATGGAAAGTGATGTTGGGGGTAAAACATACGACATTATAAAATCCATGTACACAAACAACAAGTGTGCGGTTAAAATTGGCAAAAAACACACACATTTCTTCACACAGGGTCGTGGGGTGAGACAGGGATGCAGCTTAAGCCCCACCCTCTTCAACATATATATCAACGAATTGGCGTGGGCACTAGAAAAGTCTGCAGCACCCGGCCTCCCCCTGCTAGAATCTGAAGTCAAATGTCTACTGTTTGCTGATGATCTGGTGCTTCTGTCACCAACCAAGGAGACCCTACAGCAGCACCTAGATCTTCTGCACAGATGCTGTCAGACCTGGGCCCTGACAGTAAATCTCAGTAAGACCAAAATAATGGTGTTCCAAAAAAGGTCCAGTCGCCAGGACCACAAATACAAATTCCATCTAGACACTGTTGCCCTAGAGCACACAAAAAACTAGACATACCTTGGCCTAAACATCAGCGCCACAGGTAACTTCCACAAAGCTGTGAACGATCTGAGAGACAAGGCAAGAAGGGCATTCTATGCCACCAAAAGGAACATAAATTTCAACATACCAATTAGGATCTGGCTAAAAATACTTGAATCAGTCATAGAGCCCATTGCCCTTTACGGTTGTGTGGTCTGGGGTCCGCTCACCAACCAAGACTTCACAAAATGGGACAAACACCAAATTGAGACTCTGCATACAGAATTCTGCAAAAATATCCTCTGTGTACAACGTAGAACACCAAATAATGCATGCAGAGCAGAATTAGGCCGATACCCAGTAATGATCAAAATCCAGAAGAGCTGTTAAATTCTACAACCACCTAAAAGGAAGCGATTCCCAAACCTTCCATAACAAAGCCATCACCTACATTGAGATGAACCTGGAGAAGAGTCCCCTAAGCAAGCCGGTCCTGTTCACAAACACAAACACACCCCACAGAGCCCCAGGACAGCAGCACAATTAGACCCAACCAAATCATGAGAAAACAAAAAGATAATTACTTGACACATTGGAAAGAATTAACAAAAAAACAGAGCAAACTAGAATGCTATTTGGCCCTAAACAGAGAGTACACAGCGGCAGAATACCTGACCACTGTGACTGACCCAAAATTAAGGAAAGCTTTGACTATGTACAGACTTAGTGAGCATAGCCTTGCTATTGAGAAAGGCCACCGTAGACAGACCTGGCTCTCAAGAGATTACAGGCTATGTGCTCACTGCCCACAAAATGAAGTGGAAACTGAGCTGCACTTCCTAACCTCCTGTCCAACGTATGACCATATTAGAGATACATATTTCCCTCAGATTACACAGATCCACAAAGAATTCGAAAACAAACCCAATTTTGATAAACTCTCATATCTACTGGGTGAAATTCCACAGTGTGCCATCACAGCAGCAAGATTTGTGACCTGTTGCCACGAGAAAATGGCAACCAGTGAAGAACACACAGCATTGTAAATACAACCCATATCTATGCTTGTTTATTTTATCTTGTTTCCTTTAACCATTTGTACATTGTTAAAACACTGTATATATATATATATATAATATGACATTTGTAATGTCTTTATTGTTTTGAAACTTCTGTATGTGTAATGTTTACTGTACATTTTTATTGTTTATTTCACTTTTGTATATTATCTACCTCACTGCTTTGGCAATGTTAACACATGTTTCCCATGCCAATAAAGCCACTTGAATTGAATTGAGAGACAGACAGAGAGAGAAAGAGACAGAGAGACAGACAGAGAGAGAGGGAGAGAGAGATCATGGTTCCACAATTGCAACCCTGCTGTCTACACAGACAGGCACCCTTTAAATAAAGGGCCAATGCAACCGTTTTAATCTCTTTTCAAACAGCCTTACATTAAAAGAGCATTATACTGTATATGTATACATACATATAAAAACACAGGATATCACGTTTTTTGACTGCACTGGGCCTTTAATAGCAAAGTGCTGATGTTGGATTAGAACCAGATCTTGGCTAGCATTAAAAATGTATATTTTTCTACAGCAACATTGGAGCTTTACAGAAACCTCTCTCTCTGTGTCTCTCTCGGTTAACGCTCCCGGTCCCCGGGGCCCACTGACTCTCTTGGCGCTTGTTCCTCGAGCCGCTGTCTCGTCACCCAGCCGCTCCAGAAGGTCAGAAAGTCTCCGTCTAGGCGCGCGAATGCTCGCACACGCACACACACACACAATAACCGTAAACTGCAGTGCGGCACCGGTATTCTATTTTTAAAGAATAATATAACGTGATATTGATAAATATTTGATTCCCGCCGAACGAAGCCGAGCTGAGCGAGAAGAGCGGTGTGGGGATAGAAGCATTTCATCTAAGGACGCTCATAAAGAGCAACACACTCCAGGATTTGACAACGTATTGGGAAGCCACATCGCACACTTCTGCCGACACAGACCTCTTCGTAGACTACACAAGCGCGCACACACACACCTGGATAGTTCATGGTAACCTCTGTAGTCGACAGCCTATACATAGACCGGGCGACCCCACACACACACACACACACACACACACACACACACACACACACACACACACAATTCCAAATGCATTCCAAGTCGTGATAGAACGCTAGTCTACTGTAGGTAGGTCATCGTGAACACAAAGCGCTCAGCGCAGGAACACAATGTCATACATTTCCAACCCACTTTGTCATATATATCCACACAAACAAACAAAAACAAATAGCCGATGTAACACCATTACAGCGATAGGGGGAAAAAAGTCGTAATCGTACCTCTAAACATGTTGAAGGCGGTTGTTCTATCCGTCTAGTCTATGTAGGCTATCCTAGTTTGGGTCCCATCCTCCTTGGATGTCTCTTTCGGCCGAACGTAGCCTACTTGTCAGGTGTTTTCTCCGGTCTGATATTAACAGTGTTGACGGGTAGAGTTGAAAACATACCCGCAGATATTCCGACGGAGAAGAAGTTAAAGCGTCTGGAAGAATCTATCAAAACAATACAAGATGCACTATCTATTCCAAACGCACGGAAGGCAGGCGCAGCGTGTGTTTTTTTGACGGCAGACGACCACACACTGGGCGCGTTCGAGCAGATCACTTTAGTGAAGTCGTTGACCATCATTGGTCACCGCCTTTCAAAGTGTGTTGCATTATGGTTATAAAAATTGTCCGACTTTGCGACTACATTTCCACTGCATGAGTTTAACTAAAATCATGTGATTAAAGGTCAAGCAGTTTTCGATAAAAATCCCCTTTAAAGTTACTTCTCACCAACTACAGCCTGCAGCAAACACCTGCATTGTGGGAGACACTATTTGTCAACCAATCAAAAGGGTGTTTTTGTTTGACCCACGCAAAACGTGGCCAAATAGATGACTGAAACAGGAACCAAATTTGCTGCAAAAGCAGATACAAATCAAAGTGATATTTGACCTGTGGGGGCCACTCGGAGGAGGAAGGGGAGGACCATCCACCTTAATTTGCAAGTAAATTAAATAAAAATCCTACAATGTGATTTTCTGGATTTTTTTTCTCATTTTGTCTTTCATAGTTGAAGTGTACCTACCTCATCTTTTTAAGTGGGAGAACTTGCACAATTGGTGGCTGACTAAATACTTTTTGCCCCACTGTAATGTATCACACTGTGTAGCTTATATTCAAACATTTCCATAGTAGAAATATGACTTCCTGTTTGAATGGTGACACAAATAGAAAAGCCGTTTCCATTCCCAGTTTTTAGCGACACTGGGATGCTGGCCTTCTAGGCAGAAAGCGCAAACCATCGTATTTAACCAAGAGTTGCAAAGAAAAAGCCATCTCTCAGACTGGCCAAGAAAAAGAAAAGATTTAAGATGGGCAAAAGAACACAGACAACTGGACAGAGGAACTCTGGCCTAGAAGGCCAGCATCCCGGAGTCTCCTCTTCACTGTCGACATTGAGACTGGTGTTTTGCGTGTACTATTTAATGAAGCTGCCAGTTGAGGACTTCTGAGGCATCTGCTTCTCAAAAACTAGACACTCTAATATACTTGTCCACCTGCTCAGTTGTGCACCTGGGCCTCCCACTCCTCTTTCTATTCTGGTTAGAGCCAGTTTGCGCTGTTCTGGGAAGGGAGTAGTACACAGCGTTGTACGAGATCTTCAGATTCTTGGCAATTTCTCGCATGGAACAGCCTTCCTTTCTCAGAACAAGAATAGACTGAAGAGTTTCAGAAGAAAGTTCTTTGTTTCTGGACATTTTGAGCCTGTAAGCGAACCCTTAAATGCTGATGCTCCAGATACTCAACTAGTCTAAAGAAGGCCCGTTTTATTGGTTCTTTAATCAGGACAACAGTTTTCAGATATGCTAACATAATTGCAAAAGGATTTTCTAATAATCAATTAGCCTTTTAAAATGATAAACTTGGATTAGCTAACACAACGTGCCATTGGAACACAGGAGTGATGGTTGCTGATAATGGACCTCTGTACACCTATGTAGATATTAATTTTTCTTTTTTAATCTGCCGTTTTCAGCTACAATAGTCATTTACAACATTAACAATGTCTACAATGTATTTCTGATCAATTTGATGTTATTGTAATGACCTGACTAGATCATAAATGAACCATTGTCCAGGCAGAGGCTTGAGTTTGCGAATTGACGGTTTATTAAACCAACTTTACACAGGCTACTGTTTGGGCCGTAGCACACGCCAAAAAGATGACAGATAACCCACAAGCCAATCGTGACCTTCTCTTGTGAAGCCCAGACGTAAGAGAGAGAACAAAAGCTGAACCTGGTCTTAACTTCCAATGCTCCACCCCCCTCCACGCCACTCCGCCAACCACCAGGATGCCCGGCATCAGAACATTCCAGGCATTCCCGTGATTGGCAGATAGCAGGTTGATTGACATGTCGGACCCCGCGAACACCGGGTACTGGTCAGTACAACACAACCACCTCCTAGCCTAACACATAACACACAGCTGTCTGTGCGGGTCGCTACACAGCCCCCCCACCACAAAGTCCCTCGTCCCCGAGGGAACAAACAAAGTCTCTGAAGCGACCCGGAGGTCTCCTTTGCCTGCGTGGCCGTGATGGTCGCAGAGTGCCCCTCTGGGAACCAGGGGATGAAGGCAGGGATATGGGGGACAAGGAAGCGGGAACGGGTAATACAGTCCGTGGCTCTGGGAACCACGCGGTGACACAGGGGGAGACAGGGGGAGTGGGCTGTCTGGAGCCTTTTCTGCGGCACCTGAGGGGTGCCTGGAGAATGTCATTGCCAGAGAGGGGAATTGTGGGGGTTCCTGGGGTTTGGGGAGAAGAGGCCCCTCTGTATGGGGCTAACCTGTCCCGGTGCAGTGCCACCTTTCTCCCCATGGGAGGAAGCTGCACCAGTACACAACCTCCCCTACCCTCTCCAGGACACTGCAGGGTCCCACCCAGTGACTGTCCAACTTGGGGCATCTGCCTTTTTTCCTTAGGGGGCTGTAGACCCAGACCAGCTCCCCAGCCACAAAGTGCCTTCCCGGGTGTGCACGTCATAGTTCCTTTTCTGCCTCACACCTGCATTCACCAGCTGCTCTCTGGCGAAGGTGTGGGCTGTCTCAGGCGGTCCTGGAGTCTCCGGGCATACTCCGGCCCCGGAGGAACATGAGGGCTATCCAGGGGCCGACCAACGCCATCTCCGCAGGGTGCGGATCTCTCCCCCAGCATGAGGAGGGCAGGCGTGCAGGAGGTGGAGTCTTGGACGGCGGAGCGGCATGCCATGAGGACCATAGGCAGGTGCTTGTCCCAGTCACGCTGGTGTTTGGAAGAGACGATGGCCAGCTGCTGTCCAAGCGTTTTGTTGAAGCGCTCCACAAGGCCATCACTTTGAGGATGGAGAGGAGTAGTGCGGGTCTTGTGCATACCCAGCCTCTCACACATGGTGGCGAACACACGGGACTCAAAGTTTCTGCCTTGGTCGCTGTGGATGGACTCTGCAGCTCCAAACCTGCTGAACATCCCCGCTGTCAGGGCGTCGACGATGGTCTCTGCCTCCTGGTCAGGCAGGGCATAGGCCTCGGGCAATTTTGTGAAATAGTCCATGGCCGTGAGCACCCAGCGGTTTCCACTGTCTGTGGTGGGGAACGGCCCAACTACATCCACTCCCACCCTCTCCATGGGAGCCCCCACTGGGAACTGTTGGAGCTGAGCATGCGAGCGGCCTGGGGGGCCCTTTCTCGCTGTGCAGTTGTCACAGCGGCGACAAAAGTCCTCCACATCCCTCTTGTGCTGCCCCCAGTAGAAGCCCTGACGGAGACGACGCAGTGTTTTTGTGACCCCAAAGTGTCCAGTCCCCACCCCCCCATGAGTACTCTGGAGCACAGCCTCCCGCAATGCTTTTGGGACCACCACCTGCCACCTCTCCTCTCCCGTAGCTGACTCCTTCCATGCCCGCTGTAGCACGCCATCAGCCAGCCGCAGTCTCTCAAACTTCGACCACAACCCTTTGGTCGCGAGTGAGAGCGCTGTCACCTCTTCCCATGGTGGCCTCACCTGCGCCTCTACCCACTGTAGCACTGGCTGTAGGTCTGTGTCCCGTCCCTGCTGCTGCCGCCATTCAGCCACGTCGACAGTCTGCAGCTCACAGCAGACAGGTCCGCTCGCCCGACACACTGTGGCACAGACACCCTCCTCTGCCCGCAGCTCTCTCTCCCGTCCCTCTCTCCGTTCACAGTGGCGGCAGCCGTCTGCAGTACAGGGCCGACGGGACATGGCGTCGGGCGTTGGAGTGGCGTGCCCCTGCCCTGTGCACCACCGTGAAGTCATACGGCTGAAGCTCCTCCAACCAGCGTGCCACCTGCCCCTCTGGCTCTCTGAAAGACATGAGCCACTGGAGAGCAGAGTGGTCAGTCCTTACAGTAAAGGGCAGACCACCCAGGTAGTACTTGAAGTGTTTGACGGAAGCCACAACAGCCAAGAGCTCCCGCCGGGTGACACAGTAGCGGCGCTCATGTTTGTCAAATGTTTTGCTGAAGTACGCCACCACTCTCTCCCCCTCTGGCCCCACCTGGGCCAGCACCCCACCCATGCCCACATTGCTCGCGTCTGTGTCCAGGATAAAGGGCAAGGTGAGGTCAGGGGGCGAGCACGGGGCCTCGATCAGTGCACGTTTGAGGGTGTTGAACGCCTCCTCACACTCCACTGTCCAAGTGAAAGCCTTGTCCTTCGGCAGCAGGCGGTTCAGTGGAGCAGCAACGCTTGAGAAGCCCCGTACAAACCTCCTGTAGTACGAGGCCAGGCCCAGGAAGCTCTTCAGCTGACGCTGGTCGGTGGGGGTGGGCCAGTCTCTGACAGCCCCTACCTTGTCCTCCATGGTGCTGATCCCCTCCTTCCCCACTCGGTGGCCCAAGAAGGACACCTCTCTCCTCATGAAGTGGCACTTCTCGGGGTGGAGCTTCAGACCTGCGGCAGCCACCCTCTCCAGCACACGCCGTAGCGCCCCAGGGCTGACTGGAAGGAGCTGCCATGGGCCAGGATGTCATCGAGGTATACCAGACACTGCTGTCGGGGGATGCCATCCAGCACCCTGTCCATCAAACGCTCAAAAGTAGCTGGAGCGTTGCACAGGCCAAAGCACAGGACCTTGAACTGCCAGTGTCCTCTGTTAGTGGAGAACGCAGTTTTGGCTCTGGCCTCTGGGGAGAGGGGCACCTGCCAGTAGCCACTGCGGAGGTCTAGTGAGGAGAACCAGGAGGACCCCCTAACCAGGTCCAGCGACTCATCGATACGTGGTATGGGGTATGAGTCCTTCCTGGTTACCTCATTCAGCCGCCTGTAGTCCGCACAGAACCTCAGCTTGCCCCCCTTCTTCGGAACCATGACGACTGGCGCCGCCCAGGGGCTGTCTGAGGGCTCAATGAAGTCTGCCCGCTGCATCTCCAACACAGCCTTGTCTGCCGCCTCCTGGCGTGCCAGCGGGATACGGCGGGGACGCATCTTGATGGGTCGAGCATCACCTGTGTCGATCTCATGCTGCACCAGATGAGTCTGACCCACCTCTTCCTCACTCAACGCAAAGCTGTCTCTGAATTCAAACAGCAACTGCCACAACCGTTCCTGCTGCTCGGGGTCAAGACCAACACAGTTCCTCCCCATATCTCCCTCACTGCAGACAGTGTCCTCTCCTCTCCCATCTGGGATAGCTGGGCTGGGGGTGCGGCCCGGGCTCACAGAGGGCTGTGTCATGGAGGTAGCTGGGGAATGTAACACACCGCCGTAGGTGACAGGGGGACTGGGAAAAGTCACACACAGCTGTGGGGAGGGCGCAGCCATGAGTCTCTGCTGCTTTAACTGTTGGAGTAAAGGGTTTGTTGGGTTGAGTGAATGTGACATTAGGGGGCCATGGTGACTTCCGTCCCTCCTGGATGCTCAGTGTGCCCCTATTTAGGTCTAACTGGCAGCCTGTGCTCCTAAGAAAGTCCAACCCCAGGATACAAGGGTCCTGCACAGCCGCCACCCACACAGGATGACGCACAGTCCTGCCCCCTACTGTCAGAGTCATTATTCCCTTCCCTTTCATGGGTGCCAGCTCACCTGTGACTGTGCGGAGCTGCACAGTTGTAGGCTCACACTGAGTCCAACCTGGCACAATATCTGGCCTCACCAGGGTTACTGTGGACCCAGTGTCCACCAGGGCGGAGCAGGGCACCCCCTCCACAGTGACAGGGACATGACAAAAGTCCCCAACACAGGTCCGGCCCACCACAACAACAGGCTCCATCCGCTTGCCCTCGTCTGCTTCTGGGGGAAGTGGAGCCTTGCTTCCCGTCTGTGCCGGTGGGCTCCTCCTGAAGATGATGGTGGTTGGGATAGAAAGCCAGGGGTCCGCACTACCTGGTCTATGCGGACCCCGAGCCGTTTCCCTGAGCTCTGGGGGACATGGGGCAATCTCGGCGCAGATGGCCTGGCTGGCCACAACCCCAGCAGACCCTGGGACCAGGGCGTGTGTTTCGTTCCGCCTGTAGCGACACAGCACGAATGAGTTTTGTCATTTCGGCCACCCAAGCAGGCTTTTCCGGCTCCGGGCTGCTCTGCCCCCCAGCTCGCACAGAGGGTGTGTCTCACTGCACCCCCACCAAAGCCCCAGCTGAAGCCCCAGCCCACACCAGCTCCCTCTCCAAAGCCATCTCCAAGGCTGTCTGCAATGACTCAGGATGAGCCAGCTGGGTCTGTATGCGCAGCTCCGTAGGAGAGAGCGCCTGTATGAACTGGTCCCGTGCTAGCTCGCTCTGCACGGAGGGGGGCATGTGAGCATATGCCCGCCGAGAGAGGCTCTCAATGTCATTAGCTAGCACCCGTAGAGGCTCTCCAGGCTGCCTGCGTCTATTACTCAGTTCGGAGCGCAGTAGCCCGGGCTGTACACACTGTCCATAGCGCCTCCTCAGTGCTCCCACTAAAGCACCATAATCATGCCTGTCCTCGGGGCTAATCAATATCAAACAGGCCAGAGCTTCATCCGTGAGGCATAAAGCCAACTGCAGTGCCCTTTCTTCATCCGACCACCCCTAAAATGAGCTAACAGTTCAAACTGAGCATGAAAAGCTTCCCAATCCGCCTTACCGGAATACTTGGGGTCTTAACAGATACGGACGCAGCCGGTAACTGGGCGCCGCCATGTTTGTTTACATCCTGAGCCCCAGATTCCTCGTCACGCCGCGTCGACGTCACCACTTCGGTCCGCCCACCAGAATCCGCGCGAAATACAGTCGACGAAGCACTCATGCCCGCTTCATCCGCCATCGCTCTAACGTCCTCCCTCAAGCGGCCTCTGCGCTCCGACGCCCTGGCGATCTCCTCAGACAGAACCCCCGATGTCCATTCACACGCACCTCCTTGGCCATAATCGTCCCCTACCTCCACCTTCACTTTCGGATTCCCTCGAAGCATTTTCAATCCCCGTTCTCACCTACGGTAGCTAGCCACATAAGTCAGCTAGCTAGCTGGCTAACTTGTATCAACGTTTTTACTTCTGACACCAATGTAATGACCTGACTAGATCATAAATGAACCATTGTCCAGGCAGAGGCTTGAGTTTGCGAATTGACGGTTTATTAAACCAACTTTACACAGGCTACTGTTTGGGCCGTAGCACACGCAAAAAAGATGACAGATAACCCACAAGCCAATCGTGACCTTCTCTTGTGAAACCCAGACGTAAGAGGGAGAGAACAAAGGCTGAACCTGGTCTTAACTTCCAATGCTCCACCCCCCTGCCCAACCCCCCTCCACGCCACTCCGCCAACCACCAGGATGCCCGGCATCAGAACATTCCAGGCATTCCCGTGATTGGCAGATAGCAGGTTGATTGACATGTCGGACCCCGCGAACACCGGGTACTGGTCAGTACAACACAACCACCTCCTAGCCTAACACATAACACACAGCTGTCTGTGCGGGTCGCTACATTATTTTAATGGTTGAAAAATGTGCTTTTCTTTCAAAAACAATGACATTTCTATGGTAGTGTATATATAGAATCTATAGAGAGTTTGGTGTTCACAAATGTGTCACATCTTCTGCTTCTGTCTGTCACTCACTGCTATACCAGTTGTGCAACACCATATGCTGTAGGTCTCACTCTTTGAGGGCTTGGTATCTGTAAATTAGATTTCCAAAACTGACTTGCCTTTTGGACCATGATATTTGATAAGGACCGAGAGAGAGGTGGGAGAGGAGCTGAGAGAACATTCCTATCACTTGTTGTGAGCGCAAGTGTGAGATAGCGGGATAGAAGGTTAGAGGGATGGAAGGTGAGAGGGATGGAAGTTTTGAAGGATAGAAGGTTAGAGGGATGGAAGGCTAGAAGGATAGAAGGTTAGAAGGTTAGAGGGATAGAAGGTTAGAGGGATGGAAGGTGAGAGGGATGGAAGGCTAGAAGGTTAGAAGGTTAGAGGGATAGAAGGTTAGAAGGTTAGAAGGTTAGAGGGATGGAAGTTTTGAAGGATAGAAGGTGAGAGGGATGGAAGGCTAGAAGGATAGAAGGTTAGAAGGTTAGAGGGATAGAAGGTTAGAAGGTTAGAGGGATAGAAGGTTAGAAGGTTAGATAGATAGGAGGTTAGAAGGATAGAAGGATAGCGGGATAGAAGGTTAGAGGGATAGAAGGTTAGAAGGTTAGAGGGATAGGAGGTTAGAAGGATAGAAGGTTATAGGGATAGAAGGTTAGAAGAATAGAAGGATAGAGGGATAGAATGATAGAAGGTTAGAATGATAGAAGGATAGAGGGATAGAATGATAGAAGGTTAGAGGGATAGTGTAATAGTGGGATAGAAGGTCAGAATGATAGAAGTTCAGAGGGATAGAATGATAGAAGGTTAGAGGGATAGAATGATAGAAGGTTAGAGGGATAGAATGATAGGTCAGAGGGATAGAATGATAGAAGGTCAGAGGGATATAATGATAGAAGGTTAGAGGGATAGAATGATAGAAGGTTAGAGGGATAGAATGATAGAAGGTTAGAGGGATAGAATGATAGGTCAGAGGGATAGAATGATAGAAGGTTAGAGGGATAGAATGATAGAAGGTTAGAGGGATAGCATGATAGAAGGTTAGAGGGATAGAATGATAGAAGATTAGAGGGATAGAATGATAGAAGGTTAGAGGGATAGAGTAATAGTGGGATAGAAGGTTAGAATGATAGAAGGTCAGAGGGATAGAATGATAGAAGGTTAGAGGGATAGAATGATAGAATATTAGAGGGATAGAATGATAGAAGGTTAGAGGGATAGAGTAATAGTGGGATAGAAGGTTAGAATTATAGAAGGTCAGAGGGATAGAATGATAGAAGGTTAGAGGGATAGAATGATAGAAGGTTAGAGGGATAGTGTAATAGTGGGATAGAAGGTTAGAATGATAGAAGGTCAGAGGGATAGAGTAATAGTGGGATAGAAGGTTAGAATGATAGAAGGTTAGAGGGATAGAGTAATAGTGGGATAGAAGGTTAGAATGATAGAAGGTTAGAGGGATAGAATGATGGAAGGTTAGAGGGATAGAATGATAGAAGGTTAGAGGGCTAGAATGATAGAAGGTTAGAAGGTTAGAGGGATAGAATGATAGAAGGTTAGAGGGATAGAATGATAGAAGGTTAGAAGGATAGAATGATAGAAGGTTAGAGGGATAGAATGATAGAAGGTTAGAGGGATAGAGTAATAGTGGGATAGAGGGTTAGAAGGATAGAGGGAGACAGGGAGGTAAATGCAATTTTTTACTCTGTCAATTCAAAAAGGAAATGTAAATTCAATTAACTAATTGAAATATGCTTGCAGAAAACAACAAACCCTGGTTGGAGAGACAAGGGAATGGAACACAAACCCTGGTTGGAGAGACAACGGAGTGGAACACAAACCCTGGTTGGAGAGACAACGGAGTGGACCACAAACCCTGGTTGGAGAGACAAGGGAGAGGACCACAGACCCTGGTTGGAGAGACAACGGAGTGGACCACGAACCCTGGTTGGAGAGACAAGGGAGTGGACCACAAACCCTGGTTGGAGAGACAAGGGAGTGGAGGGGTGGCGATAGAAACTGCAGAAAGAGGGATGACAGAAGGAGAGAAAGAGGGAGAGGGGAGGATGTGAATTGTAGACAATATTCTTTGCTTTAAATGCCAGGATGTCATATTAATTTTGTCTTTTCATCTCATAAATTTCACTGCACACTATTGAGGAATGTAATCATATTTTGAGACCCACGTGTGTTAGACAACAGTTTATAATCAGCTGAGGAGACATGCTGTACCAAAATGAACCAATGACTGGAATCTACACATTAGATGACTCAACTCTGTAGGAGGAGCCTAGTGGGCCTGTGATGTTATTCATTCTGTGTAGGAGGAGCCTAGTGGGCCTTTGATGTTATTCATTCTGTGTAGGAGGAGCCTAGTGGGCCTGTGATGTTATTCATTCTCTGTAGGAGGAGCCTATTGGGCCTGTGATGTTATTCATTCTGTGTAGGAGGAGCCTAGTGGGCCTGTGATGTTATTCATTCTCTGTAGGAGGAGCCTAGTGGGCTTGTGATGTTATTCATTCTGTGTAGGAGGAGCCTAGTGGGCCTTTGATGTTATTCATTCTCTGTAGGAGGAGCCTAGTGGGCCTGTGATGTTATTCATTCTCTGTAGGAGGAGCCTAGTGGGTCTGTGATGTTATTCATTCTCTGTAGGAGGAGCCTAGTGGGCCTGTGATGTTATTCATTCTGTGTAGGAGGAGCCTAGTGGGCCTGTGATGTTATTCATTCTCTGTAGGAGGAGCCTAGTGGGCCTGTGATGTTATTCATTCTCTGTAGGAGGATCCTAGTGGGCCTGTGATGTTATTCATTCTGTGTAGGAGGAGCCTAGTGGGCCTGTGATGTTATTCATTCTGTGTAGGAGGAGCCTAGTGGGCCTTTGATGTTATTCATTCTCTGTAGGAGGAGCCTAGTGGGCCTGTGATGTTATTCATTCTCTGTAGGAGGAGCCTAGTGGGTCTGTGATGTTATTTGTTCTCTGTAGGGGGAGCTTAGTGGGCCTTTGATGTTATTTGTTCTCTGTAGGAGGAGCCTAGTGGGTCTGTGATGTTATTTGTTCTCTGTAGGGGGAGCCTAGTGGGTCTGTGATGTTATTTGTTCTCTGTAGGGGGAGCCTAGTGGGCCTGTGATGTTATTCATTCTCTGTAGGAGGAGCCTAGTGGGCCTGTGATGTTATTCATTCTCTGTAGGAGGAGCCTAGTGGGCCTGTGATGTTATTCATTCTCTGTAGGAGGAGCCTAGTGGGTCTGTGATGTTATTTGTTCTCTGTAGGGGGAGCTTAGTGGGCCTTTGATGTTATTTGTTCTCTGTAGGAGGAGCCTAGTGGGTCTGTGATGTTATTTGTTCTCTGTAGGAGGAGCTTAGTGGGCCTTTGATGTTATTTGTTCTCTGTAGGAGGAGCCTAGTGGGCCTGTGATGTTATTCATTCTCTGTAGGAGGAGCCTAGTGGGTCTGTGATGTTATTTGTTCTCTGTAGGAGGAGCCTAGTGGGCCTGTGATGTTATTCATTCTCTGTAGGAGGAGCCTAGTGGGTCTGTGATGTTATTTGTTCTCTGTAGGAGGAGCTTAGTGGGCCTTTGATGTTATTTGTTCTCTGTAGGAGGAGCTTAGTGGGCCTTTGATGTTATTTGTTCTCTGTAGGAGGAGCTTAGTGGGCCTTTGATGTTATTTGTTCTCTGTAGGAGGAGCTTAGTGGGCCTTTGATGTTATTTGTTCTCTGTAGGGGGAGCTTAGTGGGCCTTTGATGTTATTTGTTCTCTGTAGGAGGAGCTTAGTGGGCCTTTGATGTTATTTGTTCTCTGTAGGAGGAGCTTAGTGGGCCTTTGATGTTATTTGTTCTCTGTAGGAGGAGCCTAGTGCATTTGTTTTTACTGCCGTACGTTCCAAGTGCGATTAGTACACAGTATGCAGTTAAGTAAATAGTACGATTAGTACACAGTATGCAGTTAAGTAAATAGTAGACAAGACAGATTTCAGACAAAGGAATGGTGAGAGACAGGTGGAGAGAAATAGAGAGAGAGGGAGAGTGAAGGGGCAGAGATAGAGACTTCATAGAAAGGACTGGTGAGAGACAGGTGGAGAGAAAGGAGAGAGGGGGAGTGAAGGGCAGAGAGAGAGACTTCATAGAAAGGATGGTGAGAGACAGGTGGAGAGAAAGAAGGAGAGAGGGTGAATGGAAGCGGGAGAGACAAATGTAGGAACCATCACAACTGTAATAACCATAAAACTGTGGCAAGCATACAGTATAACAAATATAGCAGTAAAAACAACTATAACAACTGTAACAACTACTACAACCATGCAGTATAACATATATAACAACTAAAACAACTATAGCAACCACAACAACTAAAACAACTATAGCAACCACAACAACTAAAACAACTGTAGCAACCACAACAACTAAAACAACTGTAGCAACCACAACAACTAAAACAACTGTAGCAACCACAACAACTAAAACAACTGTAGCAACCACAACAACTAAAACAACTGTAGCAACCACAACAACTAAAACAACTGTAGCAACCACAACAACTAAAACAACTAAAACAACTAGCAACCACAACAACAAAAACAACTGTAACAACCACAACAACTAAAACAACTATAGCAACCACAACAACTAAAACAACTGTAGCAACCACAACAACTAAAACAACTGTAGCAACCACAACAACTAAAACAACTGTAGCAACCACAACCTAAAACAAACCACAACAACTAAAACAACTGTAACAACCACAACAACTAAAACAACTGTAGCAACCACAACAACTAAAACAACTGTAGCAACCACAACAACTAAAACAACTGTAGCAACCACAACAACAACAAAAAAAAAACTACTATAACAACCATAATAACTATAAAAACCATACAGTACAACATATATGTAACAACCACGACAACCATAACAACCTAAACAACTGAAACAACCATAACAACTATAACAACTATAACACCTATAGTAACCATAACAACCATAACAACCATAACAACTATAACAACTATAAAAACTATACTGTATAACATATATATAACAACCAAAACATTTTAAAAAACTATAACAGCTATAACAACTATAACAGCTATAACAGCTATAACAACTATAACAACTATAACAGCTATAACAACTATAACAACTATAACAACTATAACAGCTATAACAACTATAACAGCTATAACAGCTATAACAGCTATAACAGCTATAACAGCTATAACAGCTATAACAGCTATAACAACTATAACAACTATAACAACTATAACAGCTATAACAGCTAGCTATAACAGCTATAACAACTATAACAGCTATAACAGCTATAACAGCTATAACAACTATAACAGCTATAACAACTATAACAACTATAACAGCTATAACAACTATAACAGCTATAACAGCTATAACAGCTATAACAACTATAACAACTATAACAGCTATAACAACTATAACAACTATAACAGCTATAACAGCTATAACAACTATAACAGCTATAACAGCTATAACAGCTATAACAACTATAACAGCTATAACAGCTATAACAGCTATAACAGCTATAACAGCTATAACAACTATAACAGCTATAACAACTATAACAACTATAACAACTATAACAACTATAACAGCTATAACAACTATAACAACTATAACAGCTATAACAGCTATCTATAACAGCTATAACAACTATAACAGCTATAACAGCTATAACAGCTATAACAGCTATAACAACTATAACAGCTATAACAGCTAGCTATAACAGCTATAACAACTATAACAACTATAACAACTATAACAGCTATAACAACTATAACAACTATAACAACTATAACAGCTATAACAACTATAACAACTATAACAACTATAACAGCTATAACAGCTAGCTATAACAGCTATAACAACTATAACAACTATAACAACTATAACAGCTATAACAACTATAACAACTATAACAACTATAACAGCTATAACAACTATAACAGCTATAACAGCTATAACAACTATAACAGCTATAACAGCTATAACAACTATAACAACTATAACAGCTATAACAGCTATAACAACTATAACAGCTATAACAACTATAACAACTATAACAGCTATAACAACTATAACAGCTATAACAACTATAACAGCTATAACAGCTATAACAGCTATAACAACTATAACAGGTATAACAACTATAACAGGTATAACAACTATAACAGGTATAACAGCTATAACAGCTATAACAACTATAACAGCTATAACAGCTATAACAGCTATAACAACTATAACAACTAAAAAAACACTGTAAAAAACATACAGTATAACATATATAACAACCTCCTCCATTTCACTCTCCCTCTTTCTATAACAGCTATAACAACTATACCACCTATAACAACTATAACAGCTATAACAGCTATAACCCCTCTATAACAACTATAACAGCTATAACAGCTATAACAGCTATAACTCTCTAACAGCTCCCTCCCCTACCCCTATCTCTCTTCCTAACCAGCTATAACAACTCTATAACCTAACAACTATAACAACTATAACAGCTTCCTATAACCTACCCCTATAACTCTCTCTATAACCTATAACTATAACCCCTAGCTATAACAGCTATAACAGCTATAACAGCTTAACCTCCCCACCTATAACAGCTATCCCAGCCCCTCTCTCTCTTCTATAACCTCCCCACCTATAACAGCTATAACTCTCTAAACTCTTTCTCTCCCTCCCCACCTCTAAGCTCTATAACAACTATAACAGCTATAACAGCTATAACAGCCAGCTCCCCACCTATAACTCTAACAGCTATAACTCCAACTATAACAGCTATAACTCTATCCCTCCCCACCCCTCTAACTCTTCCTCCCCAGCTATAACAGCTATAACCCTCCCCACCCCTCTAACAACTCTATAACCCCTATCCCAGCTATAACCCTCACCACCCCTCTAACTTTATCCCAGCCCCTTTCACTCTATAACATTCTGCAACCTCTATAACAGCTTCCTATCCCAGCTATAACCCCTTTCTCTCTCTCCCTCACCACCCCTATAACTCTCTCTCTCTATAACAGCTCCCCACCTATAACAGCTCTCTCTTCCTCCCCGCCCCTCTCTCTCTCTCCCTCCCCACCCCTCTCTCTCTTCCTACCCACCCTCTGTCTATCCCAGCTCACCACCTATAACAGCTATAACAGCTTAACCCTCCCAGCTTTAACTCTATAACTCTCCCTCAACACCTATAACTCTATAACTCTCTCCCTATAACACTCTAACAGCTATTCCTCCCCAGCTATAACTCTATCCAGCTATAACAGCTATAACTCCCCACCCTATAACAGCTATCCTACCCACCTATAACTGCTCTATAACAGCTATAACCTATAACAACTATAACCTCTATAACAGCTATAACCTCCCCAGCTATAACTCTATAACTCTATAACAGCTATAACAACTATAACTATAACAGCTAGCTATAACTCCTATAACAGCCACCCCTATCTCTATCCCTATAACTATCTATAACAGCTATAACAGCTCTTCCTCACCCAGCTATAACTCTATAACTATAACAGCTAGCTATAACCTATAACCTATAACAGCCCTATAACAGCTCTAACAGCTATAACCTATCTATAACAACTATAACAGCTATAACAGCTCTCTCTATAACAGCTATAACCTACAACCCTCTCTAACTCTATAACCTCCCGCTATAACAACTATAACAACTCTCTCTATAACAGCTATAACAACTATAACCCCTCAGCTAAACAGCTATAACAACTCTAACTCTATAACTTCTATAACAACTCAGCTATAACAGCTATAACCCCAACCCCTCTAACTCTCTTCAACTATAACCCCTCTCTCTAACAACTTCCTCCCCTCCCCACTATCTCTCTCCCTCCCCACCCCTATAACCTCTTCCTCCCCTTCTCCTTCCTCCCACCTCTCTCTCTCCCTCCCCACCCCTCTCTCTCTTCCTCCCCACCCCTCTCTCTCTTCCTCCCCCGACACCCTCTCTCTCTCTCCTCCCCACCCCTCTCTCTCTCCCTCCCCATAACCCCTCTCTCTCTCCCCGCCCCTCTCTCTCTTCCTCCCCGCCCCTCTCTCTCTTCCTCCCGCCCCTCTCTCTCCCTCCCACCCCTCTCTCTCTTCCTCCCGCCCCTCTCTCTCTCTCCCTCCCCTCCCCTCTCTCTCTTCCTCCTCTCCCACCCCTCTCTCTCTCCTCCTGTCTCTCCCCACCTCTCTCTCTTCCTCCCCGCCCCTCTCTCTCTCCCTCCCCACCCCTCTCTCTCTTCCTCCCCACCCCTCTCTCTCTTCCTCCCCTCCCTCCCCTCTCTCTCTCTCCCTCCCCACCCCTCTCTCTCTTCCTCCCGCCCCTTTCACTCTCTCCTCCCCACCCCTCTCTCTCTTCCTCCCGCCCCTTTCTCTCCTCCCTCCCACCCCCTCCTCTGTCTCTCCCTCATACCCCTCTCTCTCTTCCTCCCCGCCCCTCTCTCTCTCTCCCTCCCCACCTCCCTCTCTCTCTCTCTTCCTCCCCACCCCTCTCTCTCCTCCTCCCCACCCCTCTCTCTCTCCCTCCCCACCCCTCTCTCTCTTCCTCCCCACCCCTCTCTCTCTCCCTCCCCTCCCCTCTCTCTCTTCCTCCCCTCCCCCCCTCTCTCTCTCTCCCTCCCCGCCCCTCTCTCTCTTCCTCCCCACCCCTCTCTCTCTTCCTCCCCACCCCTCTCTCTCTCTCCTCCCCACCCCTCTCTCTCTCCCTCCCCCCCTCTCTCTCTTCCTCCCACCCCTCTCTCTCTGCCTCCCCGCCCCTCTCTCTCTTCCTCCCCGCCCCTCTCTCTCCCTCCCCACCCCTCTCTCTCTTCCCTCCCCACCCCTCTCTCTCTCTTCCTCCCCACCCCTCTCTCTCTCCCTCCCCACCCCTCTCTCTCTTCCTCCCCTCCCCTCCCCTCTCTCTCTCTCCCTCCCCCCACCCCTCTCTCTCTCCCTCCCCGCCCCTCTCTCTCTTCCTCCCCGCCCCTCTCTCTCTCCCTCCCGCCCCTCTCTCTCTTCCTCCCGCCCCTCTCTCTCCCTCCCCACCCCTCTCTCTCTCCCTCCCTCCCCACCCCTCTCTCTCTCCCTCCCCACCCCTCTCTCTCTTCCTCCCCACCCCTCTCTCTCTTCCCTCCCCACCCCTCTCTCTCTTCCCTCCCCACCCCTCTCTCTCTTCCTCCCCTCCCCGCCCCTCTCTCTCTCTCCCTCCCCCACCCCTCTCTCTCTTCCTCCCCGCCCCTCTCTCTCCCTCTCCACCCCCTCTCTCTTCCTCCCCACCCCTCTCTCTCTCTCCCTCCCCACCCCTCTCTCTCTTCCTCCCTCCCCACCCCTCTCTCTCTCCTCCCCACCCCTCTCTCTCTTCCTCCCCGCCCCTCTCTCTCTCCCTCCCCACCCCTCTCTCTTCCTCCCCACCCCTCTCTCTCTTCCTCCCCTCCCCACCCCCTCTCTCTCTCTCCCTCCCACCCCTCTCTCTCTTCCTCCCCACCCCTCTCTCTCTTCCTCCCCGCCCCTCTCTCTCCCTCCCCACCCCTCTCTCTCTCTTCCTCCCCACCCCCTCTCTCTCTCTCCTCCCCACCCCTCTCTCTCTTCCTCCCAGCCCCCTCTCTCTTCCTCCCCACCCCTCTCTCTCTCTCCCTCCCCCCTCTCTCTCTCTCCTCCCTCCCCACCCCTCTCTCTCTTCCTCCCTCCCCACCCCTCTCTCTCTTCCTCCCCGCCCCTCTCTCTCTCCCTCCCCACCCCTCTCTCTCTTCCTCCCCATCCCTCTCTCTCTCTCTCTCTCCCCGCCCCTCTCTCTCTTCCTCCCCGCCCCTCTCTCTCTCCCCTCACCACCCCTCTCTCCCTCTTCCTCCCCACCCTATCTCTCTCTCCCTCACCACCCCCTCTCTCTCTCCCCCTCACCACCCCTCTCTCTCTTCCTCACGCCCCTCTCTCACCACCCCTTTCTCTCTTTCCCTCCCCACCCCTCTCTTTCTTCCTCCCACCCCTCTCTCTCCCCTCTCCCTCCCCTCCCCTATCGCTCTCTTCCTCCCCACCCCCTCTCTCTCTTCCTCCCCTCCCATCTCTCACTCTTCCTCCCTCCCCTCCCCTCTCTCTCTCTCTCCCTCCCCTCTCTCTTCCTCCCCTCCCATCTCTCGCTCTTCCTCCCCACCCCTCTCTCTCTTCCTCCTCCCCACATCTATCTGTATCTATCTATTCTTCACTTCTCTTCAGAACTCAGAGACAGAGAGGGTTCTGAAGGCAGCTGACTGACAGCTGTGTTCTCTGTTCTGTCATATGAAGGCACACACGCACACACACACGGCTGAAGCTTGTGTCATATGCGTTTTCTTGGCCATTATCTACCTCTCCTTCCAGGGACAGAAGGCCAACTCACAGCTGAGTAGGAGGCAGCATCGAGGCTGAGCTGTGAGTGGCCACGTCCCCCACCCTATTTGGATAACTGGGTCACTGGATTGTAAGCTCCATAGATAGAAGTGTGTGTGTGTGTGTGTGTGTGTGTGTGTGTGTGTGTGTGTGTGTGTGTGTGTGTGTGTGTGTGTGTGTGTGTGTGTGTGTGTGTGTGTGTGTGTGATAAGGATGGGAGAGGAGGGCAAATTCTTTTCGAACAACGTTTCGAAGAGGAAAGGGGAGTTGCTTCACGTTCGTTTTCTATATCAAGGTTATCTACTTCCTACTTTCACTCTCTCTCTTCCTCCTTTACTTCCTTTTCTCCTCTCCTTTATGTGGCTCTAGTGATCAAGTTAATTAAGGGGCCAATAATCACCAATGGATACATGAGTTCCCACACACACACACACACACACACACACACACCACACACACACACACACACACACACACACACACACACACACACACACACACACACACACACACACACACACACACACACACCCTCATGCACACACACACAGACTTACACCCACGTGCACACACACACACACACACACACACACACACACAGGCCCGGTCCTGTCCGTTTTGCTGCCCTAGGAGGCAAACATATGTTGAAAAAGAAAAGATATCTATAATAAGTATTTTTCCAAATATTGAAGTTAGGTTAATTTTAGATTCTGAATGAAAAGTGAAAAGACGTTTGGAGTAGACTAGTGTACAATACAGTACCTTTTACTAAACTATACTTTACTGTATTGTATTGTACTGCACTGTATTGTATTGTACTGCACTGTATTGTGTTGCGCTGTACTGTGTTTTCCAAACTTGTGAAACATGGCTGTCTATGATTGGTTCAGATTTGGTCCAGTCAAAATGTTTGGGCCAAGTCAAGGCCGGTCCGAACCAAATCTAAACCAATCATAGACATCTGTGTTTGGGCTAAATATATAGGCCTATCCGGACATAGATGTTGGTTCAGATTTGGATGTTGAAAATAAAGGCCGGTCCGTCCCGCACTAACAACCAAAAAGACTTCGACCCATGTTTTACTGGGGTTTAATCCTACAGTGTCGTGTTTTACTGGGGTTTAATCCTACAGTGTCGTGTTTTACTGGGGTTTAATCCTACAGTGTCGTGTTTTACTGGGGTTTAATCCTACAGTGTCGTGTTTTACTGGGGTTTAATCCTACAGTGTCGTGTTTTACTGGGGTTTATTACTGGGGTTTAATCCTACAGTGTCGTGTTTTACTGGGGTTTATTACTGGGGTTTAATCCTACAGTGTCGTGTTTTACTGGGGTTTATTACTGGGGTTTAATCCTACAGTGTCGTGTTTTACTGGGGTTTAATCCTACAGTGTTGTGTTTTACTGGGGTTTATTACTGGGGTTTAATCCTACAGTGTTGTGTTTTACTGGGGTTTAATCCTACAGTGTCGTGTTTTACTGGGGTTTATTACTGGGGTTTAATCCTACAGTGTTGTGTTTTACTGGGGTTTAATCCTACAGTGTCGTGTTTTACTGGGGTTTAATCCTACAGTGTCGTGTTTTACTGGGGTTTATTACTGGGGTTTAATCCTACAGTGTCGTGTTTTACTGGGGTTTAATCCTACAGTGTCGTGTTTTACTGGGGTTTATTACTGGGGTTTAATCCTACAGTGTCGTGTTTTACTGGGGTTTAATCCTACAGTGTCGTGTTTTACTGGGGTTGAATCCTACAGTGTCGTGTTTTACTGGGGTTTAATCCTACAGTGTCGTGTTTTACTGGGGTTTAATCCTACAGTGTCGTGTTTTACTGGGGTTTAATCCTACAGTGTCGTGTTTTACTGGGGTTAATTACTGGGGTTTAATCCTACAGTGTCGTGTTTTACTGGGGTTTATTACTGGGGTTTAATCCTACAGTGTTGTGTTTTACTGGGGTTGAATCCTACAGTGTCGTGTTTTACTGGGGTTTAATCCTACAGTGTCGTGTTTTACTGGGGTTTAATCCTACAGTGTCGTGTTTTACTGGGGTTGAATCCTACAGTGTCGTGTTTTACTGGGGTTTAATCCTACAGTGTCGTGTTTTACTGGGGTTTAATCCTACAGTGTCGTGTTTTACTGGGGTTTTCTTACTGGGGTTTAATCCTACAGTGTCGTGTTTTACTGGGGTTTAATCCTACAGTGTCGTGTTTTACTGGGGTTTAATCCTACAGTGTCGTGTTTTGCTGGGGTTTAATCCTACAGTGTCGTGTTTTACTGGGGTTTATTACTGGGGTTTAATCCTACAGTGTCGTGTTTTACTGGGGTTTAATCCTACAGTGTCGTGTTTTACTGGGGTTTAATCCTACAGTGTCGTGTTTTACTGGGGTTTATTACTGGGGTTTAATCCTACAGTGTTGTGTTTTACTGGGGTTTAATCCTACAGTGTCGTGTTTTACTGGGGTTTATTACTGGGGTTTAATCCTACAGTGTCGTGTTTTACTGGGGTTTAATCCTACAGTGTCGTGTTTTACTGGGGTTTTGTTACTGGGGTTTAATCCTACAGTGTCGTGTTTTACTGGGGTTTAATCCTACAGTGTGAGTTTTACTGGGGTTTATTACTGGGGTTTAATCCTACAGTGTCGTGTTTTACTGGGTTTATTCTGGGGTTTAATCCTACAGTGTCGTGTTTTACTGGGGTTGAATCCTACAGTGTCGTGTTTTACTGGGGTTTAATCCTACAGTGTCGTGTTTTACTGGGGTTTAATCCTGCAGTGTCAGTTTTACTGGGGTTTATTACTGGGGTTTAATCCTACAGTGTCGTGTTTTACTGGGGTTTAATCCTACAGTGTCGTGTTTTACTGGGGTTTATTACTGGGGTTTAATCCTACAGTGTCGTGTTTTACTGGGGTTTAATCCTACAGTGTCGTGTTTTACTGGGGTTTATTACTGGGGTTTAATCCTACAGTGTCGTGTTTTACTGGGGTTTATTACTGGGGTTTAATCCTACAGTGTCGTGTTTTACTGGGGTTGAATCCTACAGTGTCGTGTTTTACTGGGGTTTAATCCTACAGTGTCGTGTTTTACTGGGGTTTAATCCTACAGTGTCGTGTTTTACTGGGGTTTATTACTGGGGTTTAATCCTACAGTGTCGTGTTTTACTGGGGTTGAATCCTACAGTGTCGTGTTTTACTGGGGTTTAATCTACAGTGTCGTGTGTTTTACTGGGGTTTAATCCTACAGTGTCGTGTTTTACTGGGGTTTTATTACTGGGGTTTAATCCTACAGTGTCGTGTTTTACTGGGGTTTAATCCTACAGTGTCGTGTTTTACTGGGGTTTAATCCTACAGTGTCGTGTTTTACTGGGGTTTAATCCTACAGTGTCGTGTTTTACTGGGGTTTATTACTGGGGTTTAATCCTACAGTGTCGTGTTTTACTGGGGTTTAATCCTACAGTGTCCTTTTACTGGGGTTTAATCCTACAGTGTCGTGTTTTACTGGGGTTTATTACTGGGGTTTAATCCTACAGTGTTGTGTTTTACTGGGGTTTAATCCTACAGTGTCGTGTTTTACTGGGGTTTATTACTGGGGTTTAATCCTGCAGTGTCGTGTTTTACTGGGGTTTAATCCTACAGTGTCGTGTTTTACTGGGGTTTATTACTGATTTAATCCTACAGTGTCGTGTTTTACTGAGGGTTTAATCCTACAGTGTCGTGTTTTACTGGGGTTTATTACTGGGGTTTAATCCTACAGTGTCGTGTTTTACTGGGGTTTATTACTGGGGTTTAATCCTACAGTGTCGTGTTTTACTGGGGTTGAATCCTACAGTGTCGTGTTTTACTGGGGTTTAATCCTACAGTGTCGTGTTTTACTGGGGTTTAATCCTACAGTGTCGTGTTTTACTGGGGTTTAATCCTACAGTGTCGTGTTTTACTGGGGTTAATTACTGGGTTTAATCCTACAGTGTCGTGTTTTACTGGGGTTTAATCCTGTGTCGTGTTTTACTGGGGTTTAATCCTACAGTGTCGTGTTTTACTGGGGTTTATTACTGGGGTTTAATCCTACAGTGTCGTGTTTTACTGGGGTTTAATCCTACAGTGTCGTGTTTTACTGGGGTTTAATCCTACAGTGTCGTGTTTTACTGGGGTTTATTACTGGGGTTTAATCCTACAGTGTTGTGTTTTACTGGGGTTTAATCCTACAGTGTGTGTTTACTGGGGTTTTAATCCTACAGTGTCGTGTTTTACTGGTGTTTATTTTATTACTGGGGTTTAATCCTACAGTGTCGTGTTTTACTGGGGTTTAATCCTACAGTGTCGTGTTTTACTGGGGTTTATTACTGGGGTTTAATCCTACAGTGTCGTGTTTTACTGGGGTTTATTACTGGGGTTTAATCCTACAGTGTCGTGTTTTACTGGGGTTGAATCCTACAGTGTCGTGTTTTACTGGGGTTTAATCCTACAGTGTCGTGTTTTACTGGGGTTTAATCCTACAGTGTCGTGTTTTACTGGGGTTTAATCCTACAGTGTCGTGTTTTACTGGGGTTAATTACTGGGGTTTAATCCTACAGTGTCGTGTTTTACTGGGGTTTATTACTGGGGTTTAATCCTACAGTGTTGTGTTTTACTGGGGTTGAATCCTACAGTGTCGTGTTTTACTGGGGTTTAATCCTACAGTGTCGTGTTTTACTGGGGTTTAATCCTACAGTGTCGTGTTTTACTGGGGTTGAATCCTACAGTGTCGTGTTTTACTGGGGTTTAATCCTACAGTGTCGTGTTTTACTGGGGTTTAATCCTACAGTGTCGTGTTTTACTGGGGTTTATTACTGGGGTTTAATCCTACAGTGTCGTGTTTTACTGGGGTTTAATCCTACAGTGTCGTGTTTTACTGGGGTTTAATCCTACAGTGTCGTGTTTTACTGGGGTTTAATCCTACAGTGTCGTGTTTTACTGGGGTTTATTACTGGGGTTTAATCCTACAGTGTCGTGTTTTACTGGGGTTTAATCCTACAGTGTCGTGTTTTACTGGGGTTTAATCCTACAGTGTCGTGTTTTACTGGGGTTTAATCCTACAGTGTCGTGTTTTACTGGGGTTTATTACTGGGGTTTAATCCTACAGTGTTGTGTTTTACTGGGGTTTAATCCTACAGTGTCGTGTTTTACTGGGGTTTATTACTGGGGTTTAATCCTACAGTGTCGTGTTTTACTGGGGTTTATTACTGGGGTTTAATCCTACAGTGTCGTGTTTTACTGGGGTTTATTACTGGGGTTTAATCCTACAGTGTCGTGTTTTACTGGGGTTTAATCCTACAGTGTCGTGTTTTACTGGGGTTTAATCCTACAGTGTCGTGTTTTACTGGGGTTTATTACTGGGGTTTAATCCTACAGTGTCGTGTTTTACTGGGGTTTATTACTGGGGTTTAATCCTACAGTGTCGTGTTTTACTGGGGTTTATTACTGGGGTTTAATCCTACAGTGTCGTGTTTTACTGGGGTTTAATCCTACAGTGTCGTGTTTTACTGGGGTTTAATCCTACAGTGTCGTGTTTTACTGGGGTTGAATCCTACAGTGTTGTGTTTTACTGGGGTTTAATCCTACAGTGTCGGCTGTAATGGTTCTGAATGCCCATCCACGTCTACCGTCCACGTGGTAGATGTACCATTTCTAAAACAGACAGTTGGCTTTATTAGTTCTGATTCCTGTGACTAATAATTTTGTTTAAGCTCTGAATATCAGGCTACCCAACTTTATCAGGAGTTATCCTGAGCCAATTGGCAATGAGAATCAATGTGCGGGAAATGCAGAAGTGTACACTTTTTTCGCTATGATCATGTCGTAAACGTTTTTAAATGGATACCAACTTGAAACCACTGAATATCATGACAGTTTAGCCCACGTTGTGAAACTCCTAGACAGCAGTTGTGAGTGGCCTGATTTTCCGTTCCATATTGGCCATTTCACGTTTGTCCTGTCCTGTTGACCTGTCCTGTTGACCAGTCCTGTTGACCTGTCCTGTTGTCCTGTCCTGTTGTCCTGTCCTGTTGACCTGTCCTGTTTTTTCGGATGTGGGCAAATGTTTTATTTGATCGGGCGGAATTTAGGTGAGGCAATTTGATCGGAGAGAAACGTGCATGATGTAAAATAGTGTCTGTCATGACATAAATGTGATGTCAAATATGGCCTGTAGGCTACAGACAAGACCATATACTATTTGTACCATTGTTACAGTCTGTTACTGTCTGTTGCTGTCTGTTACTGTTACTGTCTGTTACTGTCTGCTACTGTCTGCTAGTGTTACTGTCTGTTACTGTCTAATACTGTCTGCTACTGTTACTGTCTGTTACTGTCAGTTGCTGTCTGTTACTGTCTGTTACTGTCTGTTACTGTCTGCCACTGTCTGTTACTGTCTACTGTCTGTTACTGTTACTGTCTGTTACTGTCTGTTACTGTTACTGTCTGTTACTGTCTGCTACTGTTACTGTCTGTTACTGTCTGCTACTGTCTGTTACTGTTACTGTCTGTTACTGTCTGCTACTGTTACTGTCTGTTACTGTCTGTTACTGTTACTGTCTGTTACTGTCTGTTACTGTCTGTTACTGTCTGTTACTGTCTGTCTGTTACTGTCTGTTACTGTCTGCTACTGTCTGCTACTGTTACTGTCTGTTACTGTCTGCTACTGTTACTGTCTGTTGCTGTCTGCTACTGTCTGTTACTGTTACTGTCTGTTACTGCCTGTTGCTGTCTGCTACTGTTACTGCCTGTTGCTGTCTGCTACTGTCACTGTCTGCTACTGTCTGCTACTGTTACTGTCAGTTGCTGTCTGTTACTGTCTGTTACTGTCTGCTACTGTCTGTTACTGTCTGCTACTGTCTGCTACTGTTACTGTCTGTTACTGTCTGCTACTGTTACTGTCTGTTACTGTCTGCTACTGTTACTGTCTGTTGCTGTCTGCTACTGTCTGTTACTGCCTGTTGCTGTCTGCTACTGTTACTGCCTGTTGCTGTTACTGTCTGTTGCTGTCTGCTACTCTTACTGTCTGTTACTGTCTGTTACTGTCTGTTACTGTCTGCTGCTGTCTGCTACTGTCTGCTACTGTTACTGTCTGTTACTGTCTGTTACTGTCTGTTACTGTCTGCTACTGTCTGTTACTGTCTGTTACTGTCTGTTACTGTCTGCTACTGTTACTGTCTGTTGCTGTCTGCTACTGTCTGTTACTGTCTGTTACTGTTACTGTCTGTTACTGCCTGTTGCTGTCTGCTACTGTTACTGCCTGTTGCTGTTACTGTCTGCTACTGTTACTGTCTGTTACTGTCTGTTATTGTTACTGTCTGTTACTGTCTGCTACTGTCTGTTACTGTTACTGTCTGTTACTGTATGTTGCTGTCTGTTACTGTATGTTGCTGTCTGTTACTGTCTGCTACTGTCTGTTACTGTATGCTACTGTCTGCTACTGTCTGTTACTGTATGTTGCTGTCTGCTACTGTCTGCTACTGTCTGCTACTGTCTGTTACTGTCTGCTACTGTCTGTTACTGTCTGCTACTGTCTGCTACTGTCTGTTACTGTCAGTTACTGTTACTGTCAGTCACTGTTACTGTCTGTTACTGTCTGTTACTGTCTGTTACTGTCTGTTACTGTCTGCTACTGTCTGTTACTGTCTGTTACTGTCTGCTACTGTCTGTTACTGTCTGCTACTGTTACTGTCTGTTACTGTCTGCTACTGTCTGCTACTGTCTGTTACTGTCTGTTACTGTCTGCTACTGTCTGCTACTGTCTGTTACTGTCTGCTGTTGCTGTCTGTCTGTCTGCTACTGTCTGTTACTGTCTGGTACTGTCTGTTACTGTCTGCTACTGTCTGTTGCTGTCTGTTACTGTCTGTTACTGTCTGCTACTGTCTGTTACTGTCTGTTACTGTCTGCTACTGTCTGGTACTGTTACTGTCTGTTACTGTCTGCTACTGTCTGTTACTCTCTATTGCTGTCTGTTGCTGTCTGCTACTGTTACTGTCTGTTACTGTCTGTTACTGTCTGTTACTGTCTGTTACTGTCTGTTACTGTCTGTTGCTGTCTGCTACTGTTACTGTCTGTTACTGTCTGTTACTGTCTGTTACTGTCTGTTACTGTTACTGTCTGTTACTGTCAGATGCTGTATGTTACTGTCTGTTACTGTCTGTTACTGTCTGCTACTGTCTGTTACTGTCTGTTACTGTTACTGTCTGTTACTGTCTGTTACTGTTACTGTCTGTTACTGTCTGTTACTGTCTGTTACTGTTACTGTCTGTTACTGTCTGTTACTGTCTGTTACTGTTACTGTCTGCTACTGTTACTGTCTGTTACTGTCTGTTACTGTCTGTCTGTACTGTCTGTTACTGTCTGTTACTGTCTGTCTGTTACTGTTACTGTCTGTTACTGTCTGTTACTGTCTGTTACTGTCTGTTACTGTCTGTTACTGTCTGCTACTGTCTGTTACTGTCTGTTACTGTCTGTTACTGTCTGTTACTGTCTGCTACTGTCTGTTACTGTTACTGTCTGTTACTGTCTGTTACTGTCTGTTACTGTTACTGTTACTGTCTGTTGCTGTCTGCTACTGTTACTGTCTGTTGCTGTCTGCTACTGTTACTGTCTGCTACTGTCTGCTACTGTTACTGTCTGTTACTGTCAGTTGCTGTCTGTTACTGTCTGTTACTGTCTGCTACTGTCTGTTACTGTCTGTTACTGTCTGTTACTGTCTGTTACTGTCTGCTTACTGTTACTGCTTACTGTCTGTTACTGTCTGTTACTGTCTGCTACTGTTACTGTCTGTTGCTGTCTGCTACTGTCTGTTACTGTCTGTTACTGTTACTGTCTGTTACTGCCTGTTGCTGTCTGCTACTGTTACTGCCTGTTGCTGTCTGCTACTGTTACTGTCTGCTACTGTCTGCTACTGTTACTGTCTGTTACTGTCTGTTACTGTCTGTTACTGTCTGTTACTGTCTGCTACTGTCTGCTACTGTCTGTCTGTGTTACTGTCTGTTACTGTCTGTTACTGTCTGTTACTGTCTGTTACTGTCTGTTGCTGTCTGTTGCTGTCTGTTACTGTCTGTTACTGTCTGTTACTGCTGTCTGTTACTGTCTGTTACTGTCTGCTGTCTGTTACTGTCTGTCTGTTACTGTCTGCTACTGTCTGTTACTGTCTGTTACTGTCTGTTACTGTCTGTTACTGTCTGCTACTGTTACTGTCTGTTACTGTCTGTTACTGTCTGCTACTGTTACTGTCTGTTACTGTCTGTTACTGTCTGTTACTGTCTGCTACTGTCTGTTACTGTCTGCTACTGTTACTGTCTGTTACTGTCTGTTACTGTTACTGTCTGTTACTGTCTGTTACTGTCTGTTACTGTCTGTTACTGTCTGTTACTGTCTGTTACTGTCTGTTACTGTCTGCTACTGTTACTGTCTGTTACTGTCTGCTACTGTTACTGTCTGTTACTGTCTGCTACTGTCTGTCTGTTACTGTCTGCTACTGTTACTGTCTGTTACTGTCTGCTACTGTTACTGTCTGTTACTGTCTGTTACTGTTACTGTCTGCTACTGTCTGCTACTGTCTGTTACTGTCTGCTACTGTCTGTTACTGTCTGCTACTGTCTGCTACTGTCTGTTACTGTCTGTTACTGTCTGTTACTGTCTGCTACTGTCTGTTACTGTCTGCTACTGTCTGTTACTGTCTGTTACTGTCTGTTGTTGTTGCTGTCTGTTGCTGTCTACTGTTACTGTCTGTTACTGTCTGTTACTGTCTGTTACTGTCTGTTACTGTCTGCTACTGTCTGTTACTGTTGCTACTGTCTGTTACTGTCTGTTACTGTCTGTTACTGTTACTGTTACTGTCTGCTACTGTCTGTTACTGTCTGTTACTGTCTGTTACTGTCTGTTACTGTCTGTTACTGTCTGCTACTGTCTGTTACTGTCTGCTTGTCTGTTACTGTCTGTTACTGTCTGTTACTGTCTGCTACTGTCTGTCTGCTACTGTCTGTTACTGTCTGCTACTGTCTGTTACTGTCTGCTACTGTCTGTTACTGTCTGTTACTGTCTGTTACTGTCTGTTACTGTCTGCTACTGTTACTGTCTGTTACTGTCTGCTACTGTCTGTTACTGTCTGCTACTGTCTGCTACTGTCTGCTACTGTCTGTTACTGTCTGCTACTGTCTGTTACTGTCTGTTACTGTCTGTTACTGTCTGCTACTGTCTGTTACTGTCTGTTACTGTCTGTTACTGTCTGCTACTGTCTGTGTCTGTTACTGTCTGCTACTGTCTGTTACTGTCTGTTACTGTCTGCTACTGTTACTGTCTGTTACTGTCTGCTACTGTCTGTTACTGTCTGCTACTGTCTGTTACTGTCTGCTACTGTCTGCTACTGTCTGGTACTGTTACTGTCTGTTACTGTCTGCTACTGTCTGTTACTGTCTGCTACTGTCTGTTACTGTCTGTTACTGTCTGCTACTGTCTGCTACTGTTACTGTCTGTTACTGTCTGCTACTGTCTGTTACTGTCTGCTACTGTCTGTTACTCTCTATTGCTGTCTGTTGCTGTCTGCTACTGTTACTGTCTGTTACTGTTACTGTCTGTTACTGTCTGTTACTGTCTGTTACTGTCTGTTACTGTCTGTTGCTGTCTGCTACTGTTACTGTCTGTTACTGTCTGGTACTGTCTGTTACTGTCTGCTACTGTCTGTTACTGTCTGTTGCTGTCTGCTACTGTTACTGTCTGTTACTGTCTGTTACTGTCTGCTACTGTCTGTTACTGTCTGTTACTGTCTGCTACTGTCTGTTACTGTCTGTTACTGTCTGTTACTGTCTGTTACTGTCTGCTACTGTCTGCTACTGTTACTGTCTGTTACTGTCTGCTACTGTCTGTTACTGTCTGTTACTGTCTGCTACTGTCTGTTACTGTTGCTACTGTCTGTTACTGTCTGTTGCTGTCTGCTACTGTCTGTTACTGTCTGGTACTGTTACTCTCTGTTACTGTCTGTTACTGTCTGTTACTGTCTGCTACTGTCTGGTACTGTCTGTTACTGTCTGCTACTGTCTGCTACTGTCTGGTACTGTTACTGTCTGTTACTGTCTGCTACTGTCTGTTACTCTCTATTGCTGTCTGTTGCTGTCTGCTACTGTTACTGTCTGTTACTGTTACTGTCTGTTACTGTCTGTTACTGTCTGTTACTGTCTGTTACTGTCTGCTACTGTTACTGTCTGTTACTGTCTGCTTACTGTCTGTTACTGTCTGTTACTGTTACTGTCTGTTACTGTCTGTTACTGTCTGCTACTGTTACTGTCTGCTACTGTTACTGTCTGCTACTGTCTGTTACTGTCTGTTACTGTATGTTGCTGTCTGCTACTGTCTGTTACTGTCTGTTACTGTCTGCTACTGTTACTGTCTGCTACTGTTACTGTCTGCTACTGTCTGGTACTGTTACTGTCTGTTACTGTCTGCTACTGTCTGTTACTGTCTGTTGCTGTCTGATACTGTCTGCTACTGTCTGCTACTGTTACTGTCTGTTACTGTCTGTTGTCTGTTACTGTCTGCTACTGTTACTGTCTGCTACTGTTACTGTCTGTTACTGTACTGTCTGTTACTGTCTGTTACTGTCTGTTACTGTCTGCTACTGTCTGTTGCTGTCTGCTACTGTTACTGTCTGTTACTGTCTGTTACTGTCTGTTACTGTCTGTTACTGTCTGTCTGTTACTGTCTGTTACTGTCTGCTACTGTTACTGTCTGCTACTGTTACTGTCTGCTACTGTTACTGTCTGTTACTGTCTGTTACTGTCTGTTACTGTATGTTGCTGTCTGCTACTGTCTGTTACTGTCTGCTACTGTTACTGTCTGTTACTGTCTGTTACTGTCTGTTGCTGTCTGCTACTGTCTGTTACTGTCTGCTACTGTCTGTTACTGTCTGCTACTGTCTGCTACTGTCTGTTACTGTCTGTTACTGTCTGTTGCTGTCTGCTACTGTCTGCTACTGTCTGTTACTGTCTGTTACTGTCTGCTACTGTCTGCTACTGTCTGTTACTGTCTGTTACTGTCTGCTACTGTCTGTTACTGTCTGCTACTGTCTGTTGCTGTCTGCTACTGTCTGTTGCTGTCTGTTACTGTCTGCTACTGTCTGTTACTGTCTGTTACTGTCTGCTACTGTCTGCTACTGTCTGTTACTGTCTGTTACTGTCTGCTACTGTCTGCTACTGTCTGCTACTGTCTGTTACTGTATGCTACTGTCTGTTACTGTATGTTGCTGTCTGTTGCTGTCTGCTACTGTTACTGTCTGCTACTGTCTGCTACTGTCTGTTACTGTCTGCTACTGTCTGTTACTGTCTGCTACTGTCTGTTACTGTCTGCTACTGTCTGTTACTGTCTGCTACTGTCTGCTACTGTCTGTTACTGTCTGCTACTGTCTGTTACTGTCTGCTACTGTCTGTTACTGTCTGCTACTGTCTGTTACTGTCTGCTACTGTCTGCTACTGTCAGTTACTGTCTGTGTTACTGTCTGCTACTGTCTACTGTCTGTTACTGTATGTTGCTGTCTGTTACTGTCTGCTACTGTCTGTTACTGTCTGCTACTGTCTGTTACTGTCTGCTACTGTCTGTTACTGTATGTTGCTGTCTGTTGCTGTCTGCTACTGTTACTGTCTGTTACTGTCTGTTACTGTCTGCTACTGTCTGTTACTGTCTGCTACTGTCTGTTACTGTCTGTTACTGTCTGTTACTGTCTGTTACTGTCTGCTACTGTTACTGTCTGTTACTGTCTGCTACTGTCTGTTACTGTCTGCTACTGTCTGCTACTGTCTGCTACTGTCAGTTACTGTCTGCTACTGTCTGTTACTGTATGTTACTGCCTGTTGCTGTCTGCTACTGTCTGTTACTGTCTGGTACTGTCTGTTACTGTCTGCTACTGTCTGTTACTGCTGTCTGTTACTGTCTGCTACTGTCTGTTACTGTCTGTTACTGTCTGCTACTGTTACTGTCTGTTACTGTCTGCTACTGTCTGTTACTGTCTGCTACTGTCTGTTACTGTCTGCTACTGTCTGCTACTGTCTGGTACTGTTACTGTCTGTTACTGTCTGCTACTGTCTGTTACTGTCTGCTACTGTCTGTTACTGTCTGTTACTGTCTGCTACTGTCTGCTACTGTCTGGTACTGTTACTGTCTGTTACTGTCTGCTACTGTCTGTTACTGTCTGCTACTGTCTGTTACTCTCTATTGCTGTCTGTTGCTGTCTGCTACTGTTACTGTCTGTTACTGTCTGTTACTGTCTGCTACTGTCTGCTACTGTCTGTTACTGTCTGTTACTGTCTGCTACTGTTACTGTCTGTTACTGTCTGGTACTGTCTGTTACTGTCTGCTACTGTCTGCTACTGTCTGTTGCTGTCTGCTACTGTTACTGTCTGTTACTGTCTACTGTCTGTTACTGTCTGCTACTGTCTGCTACTGTCTGCTACTGTCTGTTACTGTCTGCTACTGTCTGCTACTGTCTGTTACTGTCTGCTACTGTCTGCTACTGTTACTGTCTGTTACTGTCTGCTACTGTCTGTTACTGTCTGTTACTGTCTGCTACTGTCTGTTACTGTCTGCTACTGTCTGTTACTGTCTGTTGCTGTCTGCTACTGTCTGTTACTGTCTGGTACTGTTACTCTCTGTTACTGTCTGTTACTGTCTGTTACTGTCTGCTACTGTCTGGTACTGTCTGTTACTGTCTGCTACTGTCTGGTACTGTTACTGTCTGTTACTGTCTGCTACTGTCTGTTACTCTCTGTTGCTGTCTGTTGCTGTCTGCTACTGTTACTGTCTGTTACTGTTACTGTCTGTTACTGTCTGTTACTGTCTATTACTGTCTGTTGCTGTCTGCTACTGTTACTGTCTGTTACTGTCTGGTACTGTCTGTTACTGTCTGTTACTGTCTGTTACTGTTACTGTCTGTTACTGTCTGTTACTGTCTGTTACTGTCTGCTACTGTTACTGTCTGCTACTGTCTGCTACTGTCTGGTACTGTTACTGTCTGTTACTGTCTGCTACTGTCTGTTACTCTCTATTGCTGTCTGTTGCTGTCTGCTACTGTTACTGTCTGTTACTGTTACTGTCTGTTACTGTCTGTTACTGTCTATTACTGTCTGTTGCTGTCTGCTACTGTTACTGTCTGTTACTGTCTGGTACTGTCTGTTACTGTCTGTTACTGTCTGTTACTGTTACTGTCTGTTACTGTCTGTTACTGTCTGTTACTGTCTGCTACTGTTACTGTCTGCTACTGTCTGTTACTGTCTGTTACTGTATGTTGCTGTCTGCTACTGTCTGTTACTGTCTGTTACTGTCTGCTACTGTTACTGTCTGCTACTGTTACTGTCTGTTACTGTCTTACTGTCTGCTACTGTCTGGTACTGTTACTGTCTGTTACTGTCTGCTACTGTCTGTTACTGTCTGTTACTCTCTATTGCTGTCTGTTGCTGTCTGCTACTGTTACTGTCTGTTACTGTCTGCTACTGTCTGCTACTGTCTATTACTGTCTGTTGCTGTCTGCTACTGTTACTCTCTGTTACTGTATGGTACTGTCTGTTACTGTCTGTTACTGTCTGCTACTGTCTGTTGCTGTCTGCTACTGTTACTGTCTGTTACTGTCTGTTACTGTCTGCTACTGTCTCTTACTGTTACTGTCTGTTACTGTCTGTTACTGTCTGCTACTGTTACTGTCTGCTACTGTTACTGTCTGCTACTGTTACTGTCTGCTACTGTCTGTTACTGTCTGTTACTGTATGTTGCTGTCTGCTACTGTCTGTTACTGTCTGTTGCTGTCTGCTACTGTCTGCTACTGTCTGCTACTGTCTGTTACTGTCTGTTACTGTCTGTTGCTGTCTGCTACTGTCTGTTACTGTCTGCTACTGTCTGTTACTGTCTGCTACTGTCTGCTACTGTCTGTTACTGTCTGTTACTGTCTGTTGCTGTCTGTTACTGTTACTGTCTGCTACTGTCTGTTACTGTCTGTTACTGTCTGCTACTGTCTGCTACTGTCTGTTACTGTCAGTTACTGTCTGCTACTGTCTGTTACTGTCTGCTACTGTCTGTTACTGTCTGTTACTGTCTGCTACTGTCTGTTACTGTCTGTTACTGTCTGCTACTGTCTGCTACTGTCTGTTACTGTCTGTTACTGTCTGCTACTGTCTGCTACTGTCTGCTACTGTCTGCTACTGTCTGTTACTGTATGCTACTGTCTGTTACTGTATGTTGCTGTCTGTTGCTGTCTGCTACTGTTACTGTCTGCTACTGTCTGCTACTGTCTGTTACTGTCTGCTACTGTCTGTTACTGTCTGCTACTGTCTGTTACTGTCTGCTACTGTCTGTTACTGTCTGCTACTGTCTGCTACTGTCTGTTACTGTCTGCTACTGTCTGTTACTGTCTGCTACTGTCTGTTACTGTCTGCTACTGTCTGTTACTGTCTGCTACTGTTACTGTCTGTTACTGTCTGCTACTGTCTGCTACTGTCTGTTACTGTATGTTGCTGTCTGTTACTGTCTGCTACTGTCTGTTACTGTCTGCTACTGTCTGTTACTGTCTGCTACTGTCTGTTACTGTATGTTGCTGTCTGTTGCTGTCTGCTACTGTTACTGTCTGCTACTGTCTGTTACTGTCTGCTACTGTCTGTTACTGTCTGCTACTGTCTGTTACTGTCTGTTACAGTCTGTTACTGTCTGTTACTGTCTGCTACTGTTACTGTCTGTTACTGTCTGCTACTGTCTGTTACTGTCTGCTACTGTCTGCTACTGTCAGTTACTGTCTGCTACTGTCTGTTACTGTATGTTACTGCCTGTTGCTGTCTGCTACTGTCTGTTACTGTCTGGTACTGTCTGTTACTGTCTGCTACTGTCAGTTGCTGTCTGTTACTGTCTGGTACTGTCTGTTACTGTCTGTTACTGTCTGCTACTGTTACTGTCTGTTACTGTCTGCTACTGTCTGTTACTGTCTGCTACTGTCTGTTACTGTCTGCTACTGTCTGCTACTGTCTGGTACTGTTACTGTCTGTTACTGTCTGCTACTGTCTGTTACTGTCTGCTACTGTCTGTTACTGTCTGTTACTGTCTGCTACTGTCTGCTACTGTCTGGTACTGTTACTGTCTGTTACTGTCTGCTACTGGTCTGTTACTGTCTGCTACTGTCTGTTACTCTCTATTGCTGTCTGTTGCTGTCTGCTACTGTTACTGTCTGTTACTGTTACTGTCTGTTACTGTCTGTTACTGTCTGTTACTGTCTGTTACTGTCTGTTGCTGTCTGCTACTGTTACCGTCTGTTACTGTCTGGTACTGTCTGTTACTGTCTGCTACTGTCTGCTACTGTCTGTTGCTGTCTGCTACTGTTACTGTCTGTTACTGTCTGTTACTGTCTGTTACTGTCTGCTACTGTCTGTTACTGTCTGCTACTGTCTGTTACTGTCTGTTACTGTCTGGTACTGTCTGTTACTGTCTGCTACTGTCTGCTACTGTTACTGTCTGTTACTGTCTGCTACTGTCTGTTACTGTCTGTTACTGTCTGCTACTGTCAGTTACTGTCTGCTACTGTATGTTACTGCCTGTTGCTGTCTGCTACTGTCTGTTACTGTCTGGTACTGTTACTCTCTGTTACTGTCTGTTACTGTCTGTTACTGTCTGCTACTGTCTGGTACTGTCTGTTACTGTCTGCTACTGTCTGCTACTGTCTGGTACTGTTACTGTCTGTTACTGTCTGTTACTCTCTATTGCTGTCTGTTGCTGTCTGCTACTGTTACTGTCTGTTACTGTTACTGTCTGTTACTGTCTGTTACTGTCTATTACTGTCTGTTGCTGTCTGCTACTGTTACTGTCTGTTACTGTCTGGTACTGTCTGTTACTGTCTGTTACTGTCTGTTACTGTTACTGTCTGTTACTGTCTGTTACTGTCTGCTACTGTTACTGTCTGCTACTGTCTGTTACTGTCTGTTACTGTATGTTGCTGTCTGCTACTGTCTGTTACTGTCTGTTACTGTCTGCTACTGTTACTGTCTGCTACTGTTACTGTCTGTTACTGTCTGTTACTGTCTGCTACTGTCTGGTACTGTTACTGTCTGTTACTGTCTGCTACTGTCTGTTACTGTCTGTTACTGTCTATTGCTGTCTGTTGCTGTCTGCTACTGTTACTGTCTGTTACTGTCTGCTACTGTCTGCTACTGTCTATTACTGTCTGTTGCTGTCTGCTACTGTTACTCTCTGTTACTGTATGGTACTGTCTGTTACTGTCTGTTACTGTCTGCTACTGTCTGTTGCTGTCTGCTACTGTTACTGTCTGTTACTGTCTGTTACTGTCTGCTACTGTCTCTTACTGTTACTGTCTGTTACTGTCTGTTACTGTCTGCTACTGTTACTGTCTGCTACTGTTACTGTCTGCTACTGTTACTGTCTGTTACTGTCTGTTACTGTCTGTTACTGTCTGCTACTGTCTGCTACTGTCTGTTACTGTCTGTTGCTGTCTGCTACTGTCTGCTACTGTCTGCTACTGTCTGTTACTGTCTGTTACTGTCTGTTGCTGTCTGCTACTGTCTGTTACTGTCTGCTACTGTCTGTTACTGTCTGCTACTGTCTGCTACTGTCTGTTACTGTCTGTTACTGTCTGTTGCTGTCTGTTACTGTTACTGTCTGCTACTGTCTGTTACTGTCTGTTACTGTCTGCTACTGTCTGCTACTGTCTGTTACTGTCAGTTACTGTCTGCTACTGTCTGTTACTGTCTGCTACTGTCTGTTGCTGTCTGTTACTGTCTGCTACTGTCTGTTACTGTCTGTTACTGTCTGCTACTGTCTGCTACTGTCTGTTACTGTCGGTTACTGTCTGCTACTGTCTGCTACTGTCTGCTACTGTCTGTTACTGTTGCTGTCTGCTACTGTCTGTTACTGTCTGCTACTGTCTGTTGCTGTCTGCTACTGTTACTTTCTGCTACTGTCAGTTACTGTCTGTTACTGTCTGCTACTGTCTGTTGCTGTCTGCTACTGTTACTGTCTGCTACTGTTACTGTCTGTTACTGTCTGTTACGTCCTGACCTTAGTTCCTTTTTTATGTCTCTATTTTGGTTTGGTCAGGGCGTGAGTTGGGGTGGGCATTCTATGTGTTTCTTCTATGTTTTGTATTTCTGGTTTTGGCATGGTTCCCAATCAGAGGCAGCTGTCTATCATTGTCTCTGATACTTAGGTAGCCTGTGCCCGCCTGTGTTTGTGGGTAGTTGCTTTCTGTTTTTGTGTCTGCACCAGACAGAACTGTTTCGGTTGTTGTCTTGTCATTCAGTGTTCTATTCTATTAATTAATGATGAACACGTACCACACTGCACCTTGGTCCTCACCTTCTTCAACCCACAACAGCCGTTACAACCATAGGCTACAGGCTACATGCTACAGGCTACATGCTACATGCTACAGGCTACATGCTACAGGCTACAGGCTACATGCTACAGGCTACATGCTACAGGCTACAGGCTACATGATTTAGGTTTTTGACTAAACATTGGTGGAGTGCCACTGCGGTGCGACTCTCAAACAGCATCCTGGAGAGGCGCAATCGGCGTTGACAAGCCAAATTGTTGGCTTGTCACGGTGTGGCATCAGTTCTCACCTACTGGCTCATTATTTTGGTGTGGAAATAATGTGACGTTTTATGTGTTGTTGGTGTGTCTTGGTGAGTTAAGTTATTTGGAAAATGTTGCTGTAGTCAATCTCATGCTGAAGGCGGCTGCTCAACCCTTCCAATTGGGCGGGCCGGCCCTGCACACACACACACACACACACACACAGAGACACACACACAGAGACACAGACACACACAGAGACACACACACACACACACACACACACAGACAGACACACACACACACACAGACACATAGAAACACAGACAGACAGACAGACAGACAGACAGACAGACAGACAGACAGACAGACAGACAGACAGACAGACAGACAGACAGACAGACAGACAGACAGACAGACAGACAGACAGACACACACACACACACACACACACACAGACACACACACAGAGACACAGACACACACAGAGACACACACAGACAGACACACACACACACACACACAGACAGACACACACACACACACAGACACATAGAAACACACACAGACAGACAGACAGACAGACAGACAGACAGACAGACAGACAGACAGACAGACAGACACACACACTCACACACAGAGAGAGAGAGAGAGAGAGGATGATCGGGTCGGGACGTAGGCCCTGTGTATGAGTGAAGTACATTGTTTTGATTTACAGCGATTTGTGTTCAATATTGGACTAACTATTTTTAACAACCTCTCTCTCTCTCTGTCTCTCTCTCCATTCACTTGGTGTTTGTTCTTCACTTCCTTTAGTCATGGCAACACGACACAAATCTTGCTTATGTGACTTCAAACTGTGGTATTTCACCTAACAGAGAGTTCATCAATGTTTGATTTGGGGTTGTTTCAAATTCTTTGTGGGTCTGTGTGATTTGTGGGAAATATGTGTCTCTAACGTGGTTATACATTTAGCAGGTTAGGAAGTGCAGCTCAGTTTCCACATTTTGTGGGCAGTGTGCACATAGCCTGTCATCTCTGGAGAGCCAGGTCTGACTATGGTGGCCTCTAAATAGCAAGGCTATGCTCACTGAGTCTGTACATAGTACAAAATATTTTCTTATTTTAGGGTCAGTCACAGTGGTCAGGTATTCCACCACTGTGTACTTTTTTGTGTGCAAATGAACTCAAGCTTACGGACAATGTCAAATGTGATATAGCGAAGCACCTGAGTGAGCTGGGTGCGCAATTACGCAGGTACTTTCCTGAAACGGATGACACAAACAACTGGATTCGTTATCCCTTTCATGCCCTGCCTCCAGTCCACTTACCGATATCTGAACAAGAGAGGCTCATCAAAATTGCAACAAGCGGTTCTGTGAAAATATAATTTAATCAGAGCCACTGCCAGATCTCTGAATGCACTCAGAGTTTCCTGCCTTGGCAAATCGTGCTGTTAAGACACTGATTGTCACGCCTGGTTGCGCTCTTCCCCCTTGGCGCTCGAGGGCGCCAGGCTCCCCAGCATTACGCACTCCTGCCACCATCATTACTCACTCCTGCCACCATCATTACGCACTCCTGCCACCATCATTACGCACTCCTGCCACCATCATTACGCACTCCTGCCACCATCATTACGCACTCCTGCCACCATCATTACGCACTTCTGCCACCATCATTTCGCACTCCTGCCACCATCATTACGCACTCCTGCCTTCCCCTGTCACGCGCAAAAGCGATTATTGGACTCAACTGAGCTCAATCACCTCTGTCGTTACCTCCCCATATATCTGTCTGTTCCCCCACTCTGTTCCCTGCTTCAGCATGGATTGTCATAGATTGAGTGTTGATTGGTTAAATGTTGAATGTTTTTGAAAGGGTATTTGGGAACCACTGATCTCAGGATTTGCAACCCATCTGTTTAGTGTGTCAGACTCCAAGTAGCACAAGTGTTTCACCGTAGATGAGGAACATACTGGAACATAAGGTGAACCTGTACAATTTGAGACCCGTAGATGAGGCTGCACTGGAACATAAGGTGAACCTGTACAATCTGAGACCCGAAATGCTCCAGTTTCCAATCAAGGAACATAAGGAAGCAGCTTGTCCATCGATTGAAAAGCTTCAGAATTCTGAATTTATGCTATTGTATTATCAGTGGGTCCCCTCCTTGTGTCTTGCATCAGTAATTGAGACAATGGTCTCTATTTTCGGCTGGCATTAAGGTGGCGCAAGTGTCAAACTCACGTTAGTTTGCAACTTCGTCATATAAAAACTGGCGAACTGGCGTTTTCAAGCCATGTTAGTGTCTTACTGTATATCAGCTCACTTGCGCTTCGACGGGAGGGGTGGAAATATTTTAGTTGTGTCCTTAAAAACACGATCGCAAGTGCTGATTTCAGGCAGTGCTGATAGGGATATTTAAGACCAGCCAAGAGCTGGTTTTAGCGGTAACGCAGTTGGTTATGGCATGAATTCTGACAGTGGAAACGCAACCTACGATGCACACTGCCCATATGCACATGGAACATGGAACCGAATGAGTAGCTTCTGGTGACTGTTGACTTTGTATTTATAAATGTTGTATTATTTGGTTCAAAAACAAGCACAGCCTCTCTTAATAAATCACTATTATGTTTTTGTCCTGCCCAATGCAATTGCGTAGTATTAGTCAAGCTCGTCGACCAAAGGGTTTGGCTCCCGCTTGGAAATAAATCTTATTTACCAAAAACGTTATTATAAATATACAACGTTTGAGAGAAGTAAAACAGTGAGCTGACGTTCTTTTTGTCTATGCATTGTAGACAAGCCCACATTATTTTAGCCATGCATGTCCCGTTTTGGACGTGTGTAGAAACCCTTCCATGATGCGTGTCCATGCCCATCACGAAAGGAGATGAGAACCTTGGTGAATACCGGTGATTTTACGACTTCTCCCGAAGTCGGTCCCTCTCCTTGTTCGGACGGCGTTTGACTGTCGACGTCACCGGTCTTCTAGCCATCGCCGATCCACCTGTCATTTTCCATTTGTTTTGTCTTGTCTTCCCACACACCTGGTTTCAATTCCATCATTACATGTTGTGCATTTAACCCTCTGTTTCCCCCCCCCATGTCCTTGTCCGGAATTGTTTATTGTAGTGCTTGTGCACGTTATGCTGGTGATGATGGGTTTTGTTTTACCCATTTATTTATTTGTTCTGTTTACAGTGGTTTTGTTTATTAAACTGACTTCCCCCTCCCCAGATCTCCCCTCAGAAAGCACAGGGGTATTGTGAATCTTCCATCCACCTCCTTACCCTCCATACCTCTCCCCATCCTGTCTTCCCCTCTCCTCCCTCCCCCTCCCCAGATCTCCCCTCAGAAAGCACAGGGGTATTGTGAATCTTCCATCCACCTCCTTACCCTCCATACCTCTCCCCATCCTGTCTTCCCCTCTCCTCCCTCCACCTCCCCAGATCTCCCCTCCCCAGATCTCCCCTCAGAAGCACATCTGTATTGTGAATCTTCCATCCACCTAATTAATAATAATCCATACCTCTCCCCATGCCGTCTTAATAATCTCCTCCCTCCCCCTCCCCTCCCCAGATCTCCCCTCAGAATATTACAGGGGTAATAATGTGAATAATTCCATCCACCTCCTAATAATCCATACCTAATCCCCATCCTGTCTTAATAATAATCCCTCCACCTCCCCAGATCTCCCCTCAGACTACAGGTGAACCTTGTATTTAGACTTTATCTGTAACAATAGATATAATAATAATAATAATAATAATAATAATAATAATAATAATAATAATAATAATAATATTAATAATAATAATAATAATAATAATAATAATAATAATAATAATAATAATAATAATAATAATATTAATAATAATAATAATAATAATAATAATATTAATAATAATAATAATAATAATAATAATAATAATATTAATAATAATAATAATAATAATAATAATATTAATAATAATAATAATAATAATAATAATATTAATAATAATAATAATAATAATAATAATAATAATAATAATAATATTAATAATAATAATAATAATAATAATAATAAATAATAATAATAATAATATTAATAATAATAATAATAATAATAATAATAATAATAATAATATTAATAATAATAATAATAATAATAATAATAATAATAATAATAATAATAATATTCTTCCGTTTCATATGTTCACATGTATTTATTGTTGTTGTTTAAAAAAAATCGATTGGTAAATAATAATAATAATAAAACGAAACGATAAACAAGTCATCTTATTGTACTGAAGAAAAATATCAACGCAATATGGAACAATTGCAACTATTTTACTGAGTTACAGCTCATAGAAGGAAATCTGTCAATAGAAATCGATTCATTAGGCCTTAATCTATGGATTTCACGATTGGGCGCAGTTCTACCCACTTGGGAGCCAGGCCCATCCATTGGGGAGCCAGGCCCGTCCATTGGGGAGCCAGGCCCATCCATTGGGGAGCCAGGCCCGTCCATTGGGGAGCCAGGCCCGTCCATTGCAGGCCCGTCCATTGGGGAGCCAGGCCCATCCATTGGGGAGCCAGGCCCATCCATTGGGGAGCCAGGACCGTCCATTGGGGAGCCAGGCCCGTCCATTGCAGGCCCGTCCATTGGGGAGCCAGGCCCATCCATTGCAGGCTCGTCCATTGGGGAGCCAGGCCAAGCCAATCAGATTTAGTTTTTTTCCCCCACAAAAGGGCTTAATTACAGAAATAACCACTCCTCAGTTTCATCAGCTGTCCGAGTGGCTGGGCTCAGACCATCCCGCGGTTGATGTGAAGCCTGATGTGGAGGTCCTGGGCTGGAGTGGTTACACATGGTCTGCGGTTGTGAGGCCGGTTGGACATACTGAAAAAAATCTCTAAAACGACGTTGCAGGCAGCATATAGTGGAGAAGTGAACATGAAATTCTCTGGCAAAAACTCTGGTGGACATTCCTGCAGTCAGCATGTTGATTGTACGCTCCTTCAAAATGTTAGACATTGTGTGATTAAAACACCACTCTAAAATGTGTGTTTTGTTTTTTAGCCCCAGCACAAGGTCCACCTTTTTAATTCTTTTAATTTTTATTTAACCTTTATTTAACTAGGCAAGTCAGTTAAGAACAAATGTGTATTTGCAATGATGGCCTACCAAGAGACAAAAGACCTACTGCGGTATGATCGCGAAGCTTCTCAAACTTATCCTTCATCTTCCTTTCTGTGTGCTGGGTCTGGATAAATAAACAGTAAAGTGGTTGACTTCTATAACTCTCCTGTTTGATCACTAGTGACTATGCCTTCACTAAAAGGCATTCAGCTTCTCCTGTTTGATCACTAGTGACCATGCCTTCACTAAAAGGCATTCAGCTTCTCCTGTTTGATCACTAGTGACCATGCCTTCACTAAAAGGCATTCAGCTTCTCCTGTTTGATCACTAGTGACCATGCCTTCACTAAAAGGCATTCAGCTTCTCCTGTTTGATCACTAGTGACCATGCCTTCACTAAAAGGCATTCAGCTTCTCCTGTTTGATCACTAGTGACCATGCCTTCACTAAAAGGCATTCAGCTTCTCCTGTTTGATCACTAGTGACCATGCCTTCACTAAAAGGCATTCAGCTTCTCCTGTTTGATCACTAGTGACTATGCCTTCACTAAAAGGCATTCAGCTTCTCCTGTTTGATCACTAGTGACTATGCCTTCACTAAAAGGCATTCAGCTTCTCCTGTTTGATCACTAGTGACTATGCCTTCACTAAAAGGCATTCAGCTTCTCCTGTTTGATCACTAGTGACCATGCCTTCACTAAAAGGCATTCAGCTTCTCCTGTTTGATCACTAGTGACTATGCCTTCACTAAAAGGCATTCAGGTGACTATGCATAAAAGGCATTCAGCTTCTCCTGTTTGATCACTAGTGACTATGCCTTCACTAAAAGGCATTCAGCTTCTCCTGTTTGATCACTAGTGACTATGCCTTCACTAAAGGCATTCAGCTTCTCCTGTTTGATCACTAGTGACTATGCCTTCACTAAAAGGCATTCAGCTTCTCCTGTTTGATCACTAGTGACTATGCCTTCACTAAAAGGCATTCAGCTTCTCCTGTTTGATCACTAGTGACTATGCCTTCACTAAAAGGCATTCAGCTTCTCCTGTTTGATCACTAGTGACTATGCCTTCACTAAAAGGCATTCAGCTTCTCCTGTTTGATCACTAGTGACTATGCCTTCACTAAAAGGCATTCAGCTTCTCCTGTTTGATCACTAGTGACTATGCCTTCACTAAAAGGCATTCAGCTTCTCCTGTTTGATCACTAGTGACTATGCCTTCACTAAAAGGCATTCCGCACCATGCCTCAGCTTCTCCTGTTTGATTCAGCTTCTTCAGCTTTTGTTTGATCACTGTTTGATTCAGCTAGTTTGATCACTAGTGACCCTTCACTAAAAGGCATTCAGCTTCTCCTGTTTGATCACTAGTGACTATGCCTTCACTAAAAGGCATTCAGCTTCTCCTGTTTGATCACTTCACTGACCATGCCTTTTGATCACTAAAACTAAAAGGCATTCAGCTTCTCCTGTTTGATCACTAGTGACTATGCCTTCACTAAAAGGCATTCAGCTTCTCCTGTTTGATCACTAGTGACTATGCCTTCACTAAAAGGCATTCAGCTTCTCCTGTTTGATCACTAGTGACTATGCCTTCACTAAAAGGCATTCAGCTTCTCCTGTTTGATCACTAGTGACCATGCCTTCACTAAAAGGCATTCAGCTTCTCCTGTTTGATCACTAGTGACTATGCCTTCACTAAAAGGCATTCAGCTTCTCCTGTTTGATCACTAGTGACTATGCCTTCACTAAAAGGCATTCAGCTTCTCCTGTTTGATCACTAGTGACTATGCCTTCACTAAAAGGCATTCAGCTTCTCCTGTTTGATCACTAGTGACTATGCCTTCACTAAAAGGCATTCAGCTTCTCCTGTTTGATCACTAGTGACTATGCCTTCACTAAAAGGCATTCAGCTTCTCCTGTTTGATCACTAGTGACTATGCCTTCACTAAAAGGCATTCAGCTTCTCCTGTTTGATCACTAGTGACTATGCCTTCACTAAAAGGCATTCAGCTTCTCCTGTTTGATCACTAGTGACCATGCCTTCACTAAAAGGCATTCAGCTTCTCCTGTTTGATCACTAGTGACTATGCCTTCACTAAAAGGCATTCAGCTTCTCCTGTTTGATCACTAGTGACTATGCCTTCACTAAAAGGCATTCAGCTTCTCCTGTTTGATCACTAGTGACTATGCCTTCACTAAAAGGCATTCAGCTTCTCCTGTTTGATCACTAGTGACCATGCCTGACTCACTAAAAGGCATTCAGCTTCTCCTGTTTGATCACTAGTGACTATGCCTTCACTAAAAGGCATTCAGCTTCTCCTGTTTGATCACTAGTGACCATGCCTTCACTAAAAGGCATTCAGCTTCTCCTGTTTGATCACTAGTGACTATGCCTTCACTAAAAGGCATTCAGCTTCTCCTGTTTGATCACTAGTGACTATGCCTTCACTAAAAGGCATTCAGCTTCTCCTGTTTGATCACTAGTGACCATGCCTTCACTAAAAGGCATTCAGCTTCTCCTGTTTGATCACTAGTGACTATGCCTTCACTAAAAGGCATTCAGCTTCTCCTGTTTGATCACTAGTGACCATGCCTTCACTAAAAGGCATTCAGCTTCTCCTGTTTGATCACTAGTGACTATGCCTTCACTAAAATTCAGGCATTCAGCTTCTCCTGTTTGATCACTAGTGACTATGCCTTCACTAAAAGGCATTCAGCTTCTCCTGTTTGATCACTAGTGACTATGCCTTCACTAAAAGGCATTCAGCTTCTCCTGTTTGATCACTAGTGACTATGCCTTCACTAAAAGGCATTCAGCTTCTCCTGTTTGATCACTAGTGACTATGCCTTCACTAAAAGGCATTCAGCTTCTCCTGTTTGATCACTAGTGACTATGCCTTCACTAAAAGGCATTCAGCTTCTCCTGTTTGATCACTAGTGACTATGCCTTCACTAAAAGGCATTCAGCTTCTCCTGTTTGATCACTAGTGACTATGCCTTCACTAAAAGGCATTCAGCTTCTCCTGTTTGATCACTAGTGACTATGCCTTCACTAAAAGGCATTCAGCTTCTCCTGTTTGATCACTAGTGACCATGCCTTCACTAAAAGGCATTCAGCTTCTCCTGTTTGATCACTAGTGACTATGCCTTCACTAAAAGGCATTCAGCTTCTCCTGTTTGATCACTAGTGACTATGCCTTCACTAAAAGGCATTCAGCTTCTCCTGTTTGATCACTAGTGACCATGCCTTCACTAAAAGGCATTCAGCTTCTCAGCTTCTCCTGTTTGATCACTAGTGACTATGCCTTCACTAAAAGGCATTCAGCTTCTCCTGTTTGATCACTAGTGACTATGCCTTCACTAAAAGGCATTCAGCTTCTCCTGTTTGATCACTAGTGACTATGCCTTCACTAAAAGGCATTCAGCTTCTCCTGTTTGATCACTAGTGACTATGCCTTCACTAAAAGGCATTCAGCTTCTCCTGTTTGATCACTAGTGACTATGCCTTCACTAAAAGGCATTCAGCTTCTCCCTGTTTGATCACTAGTGACTATGCCTTCACTAAAAGGCATTCAGCTTCTCCTGTTTGATCACTAGTGACTATGCCTTCACTAAAAGGCATTCAGCTTCTCCTGTTTGATCACTAGTGACCATGCCTTCACTAAAAGGCATTCAGCTTCTCCTGTTTCACTAGTGACTCCTTCACTAAAAGGCATTCAGTGACACTAGTGACCCTTCACTAAAAGGCATTCAGCTTCTCCTGTTTGATCACTTGACCATGCCTTCACTAAAAGGCATTCAGCTTCTCCTGTTTGATCACTAGTGACTATGCCTTCACTAAAAGGCATTCAGCTTCTCCTGTTTGATCACTAGTGACTATGCCTTCACTAAAAGGCATTCAGCTTCTCCTGTTTGATCACTAGTGACTATGCCTTCACTAAAAGGCATTCAGCTTCTCCTGTTTGATCACTAGTGACTATGCACTAAAAGGCATTCAGCTTCTCCTGTTTGATCACTCCTGCCTTTGATCACTCCCTGTTTGATCACTAGTGACTATGCCTTCACTAAAAGGCATTCAGCTTCTCCTGTTTGATCACTAGTGACTATGCCTTCACTAAAAGGCATTCAGCTTCTCCTGTTTGATCACTAGTGACTATGCCTTCACTAAAAGGCATTCAGCTTCTCCTGTTTGATCACTAGTGACTATGCCTTCACTAAAAGGCATTCAGCTTCTCCTGTTTGATCACTAGTGACTATGCCTTCACTAAAAGGCATTCAGCTTCTCCTGTTTGATCACTAGTGACTATGCCTTCACTAAAAGGCATTCAGCTTCTCCTGTTTGATCACTAGTGACTATGCCTTCACTAAAAGGCATTCAGCTTCTCCTGTTTGATCACTAGTGACTATGCCTTCACTAAAAGGCATTCAGCTTCTCCTGTTTGATCACTAGTGACTATGCCTTTCAGCTTCTCCTGTTTGAACTAACTATGCCATAAAAGGCATTCAGCTTCTCCTGTTTGATCACTAGTGACTATGCCTTCACTAAAAGGCATTCAGCTTCTCCTGTTTGATCACTAGTGACTATGCCTTCACTAAAAGGCATTCAGCTTCTCCTGTTTGATCACTAGTGACTATGCCTTCACTAAAAGGCATTCAGCTTCTCCTGTTTGATCACTAGTGACTATGCCTTCACTAAAAGGCATTCAGCTTCTCCTGTTTGATCACTAGTGACTATGCCTTCACTAAAAGGCATTCAGCTTCTCCTGTTTGATCACTAGTGACTATGCCTTCACTAAAAGGCATTCAGCTTCTCCTGTTTGATCACTAGTGACTATGCCTTCACTAAAAGGCATTCAGCTTCTCCTGTTTGATCACTAGTGACTATGCCTTCACTAAAAGGCATTCAGCTTCTCCTGTTTGATCACTAGTGACTATGCCTTCACTAAAAGGCATTCAGCTTCTCCTGTTTGATCACTAGTGACTATGCCTTCACTAAAAGGCATTCAGCTTCTCCTGTTTGATCACTAGTGACTATGCCTTCACTAAAAGGCATTCAGCTTCTCCTGTTTGATCACTAGTGACTATGCCTTCACTAAAAGGCATTCAGCTTCTCCTGTTTGATCACTAGTGACCATGCCTTCACTAAAAGGCATTCAGCTTCTCCTGTTTGATCACTAGTGACTATGCCTTCACTAAAAGGCATTCAGCTTCTCCTGTTTGATCACTAGTGACTATGCCTTCACTAAAAGGCATTCAGCTTCTCCTGTTTGATCACTAGTGACTATGCCTTCACTAAAAGCATTCAGCTAAAAGTGACTATGGCATTCAGCTTCTCCTGTTTGATCACTAGTGACTATGCCTTCACTAAAAGGCATTCAGCTTCTCCTGTTTGATCACTAGTGACTATGCCTTCACTAAAAGGCATTCAGCTTCTCCTGTTTGATCACTAGTGACTATGCCTTCACTAAAAGGCATTCAGCTTCTCCTGTTTGATCACTAGTGACTATGCCTTCACTAAAAGGCATTCAGCTTCTCCTGTTTGATCACTAGTGACTATGCCTTCACTAAAAGGCATTCAGCTTCTCCTGTTTGATCACTAGTGACTATGCCTTCACTAAAAGGCATTCAGCTTCTCCCGTAAACCCTGCTGTTCAGACTTGAGTTTCTCCTGGAATTAAATCAAAACTTATGACACGATTCTGTGTTTGAAAACATTGGGCTCTATTTTAACAAACCTGACACAATGGTAAATCTAAGTGCTCTATTTGAACAAACCTAGCATAATGGTAAATCTAAGTGCTCTATTTTAACTAACCTGACACAAAGGTAAACCTAAGGGCAGGTGGTAGCGCAATAGGTTCAGTGGTGTGTCAGAAATATTTTTGCTGTTTTCACAATTAATCGGCAGACTTGCTGGTGTTGGAGCCGAAGGGTTTTGATGAATATACAAGTTGTGGATGTGTCGAGGCTTGGCCCCTCACTGGCCAATCAGAGCGTGCTCAATGGCGAGATATGTGGATGCTTTAATTTATGTATTTACGGTCTTTTATGTGTTGCTTTGGAATCGACTCCAATGTTAATTGTAGTTTGATAAATGGCTTACAGAAATGAAATAACAAAATGTAGACTTATCTTTTGCTAAATACATGAACTTGAACTCATTTGCAGTCCACATTGTTCTAAGTAATTGCATGGCTTCAATAGAATTCACACTGATATTATCACGTTTCAGGTAAGACCCAAATGCAGACAACGTCAAAGTAACAACAGTTTATTAATCGAACAGGGTCAGGCAAAAGACAGGTCAAGGGCAGGCAGAGGTCAGTAATCCACATAGTAAAAGGTACAGTACGGCAGGCAGTCTCTTGGTCAGGGCAGGCAGAATGGTCAACCCCCGGGAAAACTAGGAAACAGGAACAATCGAGAGACAAGAGCAGAGGGAAAACCCGCTGGTAGTCTTGACAAAACAAAAATGAACTGGCAACAGACAAACAGAGAACACAGGTATAAATACACAGGGGATAATGGGGGAAATGGACGACACCTGGAGGAGGGATGGAGACAATCACAAAGACAGGTGAAACAGATCCGGGTGTGACAGATATAGGGGCAATGCCTACTGTACATTGCATTATGGCTGCACATGGACACGCCAAACATTGTCAATAAGCAAGATTCTAATTCTAATCAAATTCTAAAGAAAACAACTTAGGCTGTGTCACACTTCCAGGCACCATCATTTCTCCCCGTGGCAATATAATATTAAAACAACGCAGACTATGGACGTCCGTACTTTCCACAGTAGCAGGACAAAGATCCAACGTAAAGAGAATGGGAGAATGTCCACAGTTATACTGCTCCCCGATAGGCCTGTTTTATAAAACATAATCAGAACCACAGATCAGATCACATTCAAACATCTCCAGAAGTTGCATTGCATTGTGCGTCACGGACGTTGTAACCATAAAACCAGGAAGTTGAATCATTCTATACTGAACTAGAAATATAAACGCAACATGTAAATGTTTTGCTCACATGTTTTCATGAGCTGAAATAAACGATCCCAAAAAATGTTCCATACACACAAAAAAAGCTTAGGTTACAGTACTTCATTAAAAACACTTTAAAGTACTAGTTAAGTAGTTTTGGGGGGAATCTGTACTTTACTAATTATATGTTTGACAACTTTTACTTTACTGCATTCCTAAGAAAATAAATGTACTTTTTACTCCATCCATTTTCACTGACACCCAAAAAGTACTTGTTACATTTTGAATGCTTGGCAGGACAGAGAAATGGTGCAATTCACACACTTATCCAGAGAACATCCCTGGTCATCCCTGCTGCCTCTAATCTGGCGGACTCACTAAACACACAGGCTTAATTTGTAAAATGTCTGAGTGTCGGTGTGTTCCCCTGGCTAGCTGTATATTTAAATACAAAAACTGTTTGCTTACTATGAAGAATGTGAAATGATTTATACTTTTACTTTTGATACTTAAGTATATTTTAGCAATTACATGTACTTTTGATACTTAAGTATATTTAAAACCAAATACTTTTAGACTTTTACTCAAGTAGTATTTTACTGGGTGACTTTCACTTTTACTTGAGGCATTTTCTATTAAGGTATCTTTACTTTTACTCAAGTAGGATTTTACTGACAGACAGACTGCTCCTAGAACTACTGTTGCACCAGACAGACAGACTGCCCCTAGATCTACTGTTACACCAGACAGACTGCCCCTAGATCTACTGTTGCACCAGACAGACAGACTGCCCCTAGAACTACTGTTACACCAGACAGACTGCCCCTAGATCTACTGTTACACCAGACAGACATACTTCCCCTAGATCTACTGTTGCACCAGACAGACATACTTCCCCTAGAACTACTGTTACACCAGACCAGACAGACTTCCCCTAGAACTACTGTTACACCAGACCAGACAGACTTCCCCTAGAACTACTGTTACACCAGACCAGACAGACTTCCCCTAGAACTACTGTTACACCAGACAGACTGCCCCTAGATCTACTGTTACACCAGACAGACTGTCCCTAGATCTACTGTTGCACCAGACAGACAGACTGCCCCTAGATCTACTGTTACACCAGACAGACTGCCCCTAGAACTACTGTTACACCAGACCAGACAGACTTCCCCTAGAACTACTGTTACACCAGACAGACTGCCCCTAGATCTACTGTTGCACCAGACAGACAGACTGTCCCTAGAACTACTGTTACACCACACCAGACAGACTGCCCCTAGAACTACTGTTACACCAGACCAGACAGACTTCCCCTAGAACTACTGTTACACCAGACAGACTGCCCCTAGATCTACCCCAGACAGACTGTCCCTAGAACTACTGTTACACCACACCAGACAGACTGCCCCTAGAACTACTGGTACACCAGACAGACTTCCCCTAGATCTACTGTTTTGTCTTTTGAGCTTCTAGTCATGAAACCTATGCAGGCTACTCAATCACTTTTTATAGCTACTGTTTACGGACCTATACAGCGTTCCTCACTGAGTTCCCTGAAGTCCTATCGGACCTCGTAGTCATGGCAGATAATATTCAAATGTATGTTTTCAATATTCACATGGAGAAATACACCGACCCACTCCAAAAGGCTTTCGGAGCCATCATCGACTCAATGGGTTGTCCAACATGTCTCGGGACCTACACATTACCCTGTATCTAGTTATGTCCCGTGGAATAGATATCGTGGATCTTCCTCATAATCCTGGACTATCGGACCACCATCTTTGTACGTATGCAATCGCAACAAACTACTTGCTCAGACCCCAACCAAGGATTATCAAATGTCGCTATAAATTCTTGAACAACGCAAAGATTCCTAGATGCCCTTCCAGACTCCCTCCACTTTACACAACGACGTTGGATGAAAAATCAGTTAACCACCTAACTGAAGAAACTTAACCTTGCGTAAAAATCTAAATGCAGTCGCACCGCTAAAAACAACTAAATAAAATGTCACAAGAAACTAGCTATAAAGAAAATACCCTAAAACAAGCTTGCAGAAAAATTGGAACGGAAATGGCCCTCCACCAAATTGGAAGTCTGCCAGCTAGCTTGGAAAGAGAGTACCGTGCAAAAGCCCTCACTGCTGTAGTAGGGATGGTGCCACCACCATGCTTCGCTTTGCCGTAGGGATGGTGCCACCACCATGCTTCGCTTTGCCGTGGGGATGGTGCCACCACCATGCTTCGCTTTGCCGTAGGGATGGTGCCACCACCATGCTTCGCTTTGCCGTAGGGATGGTGCCACCACCATGCTTCGCTTTGCCGTAGGGATGGTGCCACCACCATTCTTCGCTTTTCCTTAGGGATGGTTCCACCACCATGCTTCGCTTTGCCGTAGGGATGGTGCCACCACCATGCTTCGCTTTGCCGTAGGGATGGTGCCACCACCATGCTTCGCTTTGTCATAGGGATGGTGCCACCACCATGCTTCGCCTTGCCGTAGGGATGGTGCCACCACCATGCTTCGCCATAGGGATGGTGCCACCACCATGCTTCGCTCTGCTAGATCAGCCTATTTTTCCAACCTGAGTGAGGAGAATTAAAAACAATTCAAAATGGTTCCAAAGCTAACTATGCAACAGGATTCCACAAGTGAGGATTCACTTCAGCTGATGAATTCATGATCATGATCGTTAAGTCTCCTCTTTGCGTATTTCTCCAAAACTCAGTTGTTCAGAGTCTGCACAGAACTGCCTCTCTGAGAAACTCAAGTTTTTTTTAATCCTGTATCTCTCACCATGGACTCTAAAACCTTCCAGCTACCTACTGCACCCTGTTCCTACAATAGGGTGCAATACTGAAAGAGCTACTTCCTGTGCTTGGCACTTCTATGTTGAACATAATAAACATCTCCCTATCCTGTATGTACCAAACTCACTAAAAATGGCAGTAATAAAGCCTCACCTTAAAAAGCCAAACAGTGACACCCGCCACAAAAAAAAGTTTAAAATGAGATATTTTAAAAACTTTGCCCCGTTCATCTTTGCCTCGATCCCGACTAGTCTCCCAGTCCCTGCCGCTGAAAAACATCCCCACAGCATGATGCTGCCACCACCATGCTTCACCATAGGGATGGTGCCACCACCATGCTTCACCGTAGGGATGGTGCCACCACCATGCTTCACCGTAGGGATGGTGCCACCACCATGCTTCACCGTAGGGATGGTGCCACCACCATGCTTCACCGTAGGGATGGTGCCACCACCATGCTTCAACGTAGGGATGGTGCCACCACCATGCTTCACCGTAGGGATGGTGCCACCACCATGCTTCACAGTAGGGATGGTGCCAGATTTTCTCCAGGTGTGACGCTTGGCATTCAGGCCAAAATAGTTCAATCTTGGTTTCATCAGACCAGAGAATCTGAATGACCTTTGCCTCCCTACGTGTTTGAGGGCACATACCATCTTCTAGGCTTAAAATTGAAGATGTGGAAAACAGGAGTTACAATGTATTCCATTACCAACCTCAGCAATTTTACCATCGAGGTTGTCGGTACCAGGTGGCTTGTCCTTATTTATAGACAGCAACAATATTATAGGTCGAGTTCTGAGATGATACAAAGGCCAATTAGAGAGAGAGTTTAGCAACCCACCCAAGGAACAGGTCATATTCTGCATGACAGCACTGAGGCTTCTGCTCAGTCTATCCACCACAGAGCGATGGAGGGAGGGGTGGAGAGGATGGAGGGATAGAGGTAGAGGGAGAGCAAGTTAGAGAAAAACCTGGGTGAGAGGGTCAGAGAGATGGAGAAAGAGAGGGAGGTAGAAAGAGAGATGGACTGAATAGAAGGGGGATTGAGAAAGAGAGATGGACAGAATAGAAGGGGGATTGAGAGAGAGAGTTAGGTAGAAAGAGAGATGGACAGAATAGAAGGGGGATTGAGAGAGAGAGGTAGGTAGAAAAAGAGATGGACAGAATAGGAGGGGGTGGAGATAGAGGGGGAGAGCAAGGTAGAGGAAGAGAGGATGAGAAAGGGAAAAATAGGGAGCGGAGGGGGTGAAAAAGAGGGGAGATGGAGAGAGAGGGGGTGGAAAGAGAGAGTAGAGAGAGGTGAAGAGAAAGAGAGAGGAAGACAAAGAGAGAGTAGAGAGAGGTGACGAGAAAGAGAGAGTAGAGAGAGGTGAAGAGAAAGAGAGAGTAGAGAGAGGTGAAGAGAAAGAGAGAGTAGAGAGAGGTGATGAGAAAGAGAGAGTAGAGAGAGGTGAAGAGAAAGAGAGAGGAAGAGAGAGTAGAGAGAGGTGAAGAGAAAGAGAGAGGAAGAGAGAGTAGAGAGAGGTGACGAGAAAGAGAGAGTAGAGAGAGTGGTGACGAGAAAGAGAGAGTAGAGAGAGGTGACGAGAAAGAGAGAGTAGAGAGAGAGGTGAAGAGAAAGAGAGAGGAAGAGAAAGAGAGAGTAGAGAGAGGTGACGAGAAAGAGAGAGTAGAGAGAGGTGAAGAGAAAGAGAGAGTAGAGAGAGGTGAAGAGAAAGAGAGAGTAGAGAGAGAGGTGACGAGAAAGAGAGAGTAGAGAGAGAGGTGAAGAGAAAGAGAGAGAAGAGAAAGAGAGAGTAGAGAGAGGTGACGAGAAAGAGAGAGTAGAGAGAGGTGAAGAGAAAGAGAGAGTAGAGAGAGAGGTGAAGAGAAAGAGAGAGTAGAGAGAGAGGTGACGAGAAAGAGAGAGTAGAGAGAGAGGTGAAGAGAAAGAGAGAGGAAGAGAAAGAGAGAGTAGAGAGAGAAAAAGAGAGAGAGAGAGGTGAAGAGAAAGAGAGAAGAGAGAGGTGAAGAGAAAGAAGAGAGAGAGAGAGGTGAAGAGAAAGAGAGAGTAGAGAGAGAGTGAAGAGAAAGAGAGAGTAGAGAGAGGAAGAGAAAGAGAGTAGAGAGAGGGTGAAGAGAAAGAGAGAGTAGAGAGAGGTGAAGAGAAAGAGAGAGTAGAGAGAGGTGAAGAATGAGAGAGTAGAGAGAGGTGAAGAGAAAGAGAGAGTAGAGAGAGGTGAAGAGAAAAGAGAAAGAGAGAGAGAGAGGTGAAGAGAAAGAGAGAGAGAGAGAGAGGTGACGAGAAAGAGAGAGTAGAGAGAGGTGAAGAGAAAGAGAGAGTAGAGAGAGGTGAAGAGAGAGTAGAGAGAGGTGAAGAGAAAGAGAGGAGAGAGGTGAAGAGAAAGAGAGAGAGAGAGAGGTGAAGAGAAAGAGAGAGTAGAGAGAGGTGATGAGAGAGAGAGAGAGAGAGGTGAAGAGAAAGAGAGAAAGAGAGAGTGAGAGAAAGAGAGGTGAGAGAGAAGAAAAGAGTAGAGAGAGGTGAGAGAGAGAGAGAGTAGAGAGAAAGAAAGAGAGAGTAGAGAGAGGTGACGAGAAAGAGAGAGTAGAGAGAGGAAGAGAAAGAGAGAGAGAAAGGTGAAGAGAAGAAGAGAGAGAGAGAGAGAGAGAGAAGTGAGAAAGAGAGAGAGAAAGAGAGAGTAGAGAGAGGTGACGAGAAAGAGAGAGTAGAGAAGAGAGAGAGTGAGAGAAAGAGAGAGTAGAGAGAGTGAAGAGAAAGAGAGAGTAGAGAGAGGAAGAGAAAAGAGAGTAGAGAGAGGAAGAAGAGAAAGAGAGAGTGAGAAAAGAGAAAGAGAGGTGAGAGAAAGAGGTGAGAGAAAGAGAGAGTGAGAGAGAGAGAGAAAGAGAGAGTAGAAAGAGAGAGAGAAGAGAGAGAGTAGAGAGAGGTGAGAGAGAGAAAGAGAGAGAGAGAGAGAAGAGAAAAGAGAGAGTAGAGAGAGAGGTGGCCAGAAAGAGAGAGTAGAGAGAGAGGTGAAGAGAAAGAGAGAGTAGAGAGAGGTGAAAGAGAGAAAGAAAGAGAGAGAGGAAGAGAAAGAGAGTAGAGAGAGGTGAAGAGAAAGAGAGAGTAGAGAGAGAGGTGAAGAGAAAGAGAGAGAGAGAGAGAGGTGAGAGAAAGAGAGAGTAGAGAGAGAGTGAAGAGAAAGAGAGAGTAGAGAGAGGAAGAAAAGAGAGAGTAGAGAGAGGTGAAGAGAAAGAGAGAGTAGAGAGAGGTGAAGAGAAAGAGAGAGTAGAGAGAGGTGAAGAGAAAGAGAGAGTAGAGAGAGAGGTGAAGAGAGAGAGAGAGGAAGAGAAAGAGAGAGAAGAGAAAGAAGAGAAAGAGAGGTGAAGAGAAAGAGAGAGTAGAGAGAGGTGAAGAAAGAGAGAGGTAGAAAGAGAGAGTGACGAGAAAGAGAGAGTGAGAAAGAGAGAGGTGACGAGAAAGAGAGAGTAGAGAGAGAGGTGACGAGAAAGAGAGAGTAGAGAGAGGTGAAGAAAAGAGAGAGTAGAGAGAGGTGAAGAGAGAGAGATAGAGAGAGAGGTGAAGAGAAGTAGAGAGAGAGGTGAAGAGAAAGAGAGAGGGAGAGAGAGGTAGAAAGAGAGTAAAGAGAGTGAAGAGAAAGAGAGAGTAGAGAGAGAATGAGAGAAAGAGAGAGTAGAGAGAGAGGTGACGGTGAGAGAAGAGAGTAGAGAGAGGTGAGAGAGAGGAGGAAGAGAAAGAGAGAGAGAGAGAGGTGACGAGAAAGAGAGAGAGAGAGAGGTGAAGAGAAAAGAGAGTAGAGAGAGGAAGAGAAAAGAGAGAGAGAGGTGAAGAGAAAGAGAGAGTAGAGAGAGGTGAGAGAAAGAGAGAGTAGAGAGAGGTGAAGAGAAAGAGAGAGTAGAGAGAGGTGAAGAGAAAGAGAGAGAAGAGAAAGAGGTGAGGGTGAAGAGAAAGAGAGAGTAGAGAGAGGTGAAGAAAGAGAGAGTAGAGAGAGGTGAAGAGAAAGAGAGAGTAGAGAGAGGAAGAGAAAGAGAGAGTAGAGAGAGGTGAAGAGAAAGAGAGAGAGAGAAGAGAAAGAAGAGAAAGAGAGGTGAGAGAGAAAGAGAGAAAGAGAGAGGTGAGAGAAAGAGAGAGTAGAGAGAGAGGTGAAGAGAGAGAGAGAGTAGAGAGAGAAAGAGAGAGTAGAGAGAGTGAAGAGAAAGAGAGAGTAGAGAGAGGTGATGAGAGAAGAGAGAGTAGTAGAGAGAGGTGACGAGAGAAGAGAGAGAGAGAGGTGAAAGAGAGAGTAGAGAGAGGTGAGAAAGAGAGAGAGAGAGAGAGGTGACGAGAAAGAGAGAGTAGAGAGAGTAGAGAGAAGAAGAGAGAGAGGTGAAAGAAAGAGAGGTGAGAGAAAGAGAAAGAGAGAGTAGAGAGGAAGAGAAGAGAGAGTAGAGAGAGGTGAAGAAAGAGAGAGAGAGAGGTGAGAGAAAGAGAGAGTAGAGAGAGGTGACGAGAAAGAGAGAGTAGAGAAGAGAAAGAGAGAGTAGAGAGAGAGTGAGAAAGAGAGAGTAGAGAGAGGAAGAGAGAGAAAGAGGAAGAGAGAGAGTAGAGAGAGAGAGAGAGAAGAGAGAGAGGTGAAGAGAAAGAGAGAGTAGAGAGAGAGGTGAAGAGAAAGAGAGAAGAGAGAGAGTGAGAAAGAGAGAGTAGAGAGAGAGTGAAGAGAAAGAGAGAGTAGAGAGAGGTGAAGAGAAAGAGAGAGTAGAGAGAGGTGAAGAGAAAGAGAGAGTAGAGAGAGGTGAAGAGAAAGAGAGAGTAGAGAGAATGGAAAGAGAGAGTAGAGAGAGAGGTGAGAGAGAGGTGAGAGAGAGAGAGAGATGAGAGAGAGAAAGAGAGAGTAGAGAGAGGAAAGAGAAAGAGAGAGTAGAGAGAGGAAGAGAAAGAGAGAGAGAGAGAGTGAAGAGAAAGAGAGTAGAGAGAGGTGACGAGAAAGAGAGAGTAGAGAGAGTGAAGAGAGAGAGGTGAAGAGAAAGAAAGAGAGAGAGAGAGAGGTGACGAGAAAGAGAGAGTAGAGAGAGGTGAAGAGACGAGAAAGAGAGAGTAGAGAGGTGAGAAGAAGAGAGAGAGAGAGGTGAGAGAAAGAGAGAAGAGAGAGGTGAAGAAAGAGAGAGAGAGAGAGGTGAAAAGAGAGAGAGAGTAGAGAGAGAGGTGAGAAAAGAGAGAGTAGAGAGAGGTGAAGAGAAAGAGAGAGTGAGAGAGAGGTGAAGAGAAAGAGAGAGTAGAGAGAGGTGAAGAGAAAGAGAGAGTAGAGAGAGAGGTGATGAGAAAGAGAGAGAGAGAGAGAGAGGAAAGAGAAAGTAGAGAGAGAGGAAGAGAAAATGAAAGAGAAAGAGAGTGAAAAGAGAGAAGAAAGAGAGAGTAGAGAGGTGACGAGAAAGAGAAGAGAGAGAGGTGACGAAAGAGAGAGAGAGAGAGGTGAAGAGAAAGAGAGAGTAGAGAGAGGTGAAGAGAAAGAGAGAGTAGAGAGAGGTGAAGAGAAAGAGAGAGTAGAGAGAGAGGTGAAGAGAAAGAGAGAGTAGAGAGAGGTGAAGTGAAGAGAGAGTAGAGAGAGAGAAGAGAAAAGAGAGAGTAGAGAGAGAAAAGAGAGAGAGAGAGAGGTGACGAGAAAGAGAGAGTAAGAGAGAGTGTGAGAAAGAGAGAGTAGAGAGAGGTGAAGAGAAGAGAGAGAGTAGAGAGAAGAGAAAAGAGAGAGTAGAGAGAGGTGAAGAGAAAGAGAAGTAGAGAGAGGAAGAGAAAGAGAGAGTAGAGAGAGAGGTGAAGAGAAAGAGAGAGAGAGAGAGGTGAGAGAAAGAGAGAGTAGAGAGAGAGAGTGATGAGAAAGAGAGAGAGAGAGAGGGTGAAGAGAAAGAGAGAGAGAGAGAGGTGAAGAGAGAAGAGAGAGGAAGAGAGAGAGAGAGAAAGAGAGAGTAGAGAGAAGAGAAAGAGAGAGAGAGAGAGGTGATGAGAAAGAGAGAGTAGAGAGAGAGAAAGAGAGAGAGAGAGAGAGAAAGAAAGAGAGAGTAGAGAGAGAGTGATGAGAAAGAGAGAGTAGAGAGAGGTGAAGAGAAAGAGAGAGTAGAGAGAGAAGAAAAGAGAGAGTAGAGAGGTGACGAAAAAAAGAGTAGAGAGAGGAAGAGAAAGAGAGAGAGAGAGGTGAGAGAAAGAGAGAAGAGAGAGGTAAGAGAAAGAGAGAGGAGAGAGGTGAAGAGAAAGAGAGAGTAGAGAGAGAGAGAGGAAGAGAGAAAGAGAGAGTAGAGAGAGGTGACGAGAAAGAGAGAGTAGAGAGAGAGGTGAGAGAGAGAGAGTGTGAAGAAAGAGAGTAGAGAGAGGTGACGAGAAAGAGAGAGAGAGAGAGAGGTGACGAGAAAGAGAGAGTAGAGAGAGAGGTGAAGAGAAAGAGAGAGAGAGAGGTGACGAGAAAGAGAGAGTAGAGAGAGGTGAAGAAAGAGAGAGTAGAGAGAGAGGTGAAGAGAAAGAAGAGAGAGAAAGAAGAGAAAGAGGTGAGAGGAAGAGAAAGAGTAGAGAGAGTGAAGAGAAAGAGAGAGAAAGAGAGAGAGAGAGTGAAGAGAAAGAGAGAGAGAGAGAGGTGAAGAGAAAGAGAGAGTAGAGAGAGGTGAGAAAGAGAGAGTAGAGAGGTGGAAGAGAGAGAGAGAGAGAGGAGAAGAAGAGAGAGAGAGAAGAGAAAGAGAGAGTGAGAGAGGTGAAAGAGAGAGAGAGAGAGAGGTGAAGAGAGAAAGAGAGAGTAGAGAGAGAAAAGAGAGAGAGAGAGAGAGAGAGAGAGTGAGAGAAAGAGAGGTGAGTAGAGAGGTGAGAGAAAGAGAGAGGTAGAGAGAGAGAAGAGAAAGAGAGAAAGAGAGAGAGGAGAGACGAAAAAGAGAGTAGAGAGAGGTGAAGAGAAGAGAGAGAGAGAGAGGTGAAGAGAAAGAGAGAGTAGAGAGAGGTGAAGAGAAAGAGAGAGAGTGAAGAGAGAAAGAGAGAGAGAAGAAGAGAGAGTGAGAGAGAGAGAGGTGAGTAGAGAAAGAGAGAGTAGAGAGAGAGAAAGAAGAGAAAGAGAGAGAGAGAGAGAGGTGAAGAAAGAGAAAGAGAGAGGTGACGAGAGAGGAAGAGAGAGAGAGAAAGAGAGAGAGAGAGAGAGAGAAGAAAAGAGAGAGTAGAGAGAGAGGTGAAGAAAGAGAGAGTAGAGAGAGAGAGAAGAGAAAAGAGAGAGAGAGAGAGAGAGGTGAAGAGAAAGAGAGAGTAGAGAGAGAAAGAGAGAGTAGAGAGAGGTGAGAGAAAAAGAGAGAGTAGAGAGAGAAAGAGAAGAGAGAGAGAGAGAGAGAGAGAGTGAGAGAGAGACGAGAGAGAGAGAGAGAGAAAGAGAGAAAGAGAGAGAGAGAGAGAAAAGAGAGAGTAGAGAGAGAGAAGAAAGAGAGAGTAGAGAGAGGTGAAGAGAAAGAGAGAGTAGAGAGAGAGAAGAGAAAGAGAGAGTAGAGAGAGAGGTGAGAGAAAGAGAGTAGAGAGAGGAAGAGAAAGAGAGTAGAGAGAGGTGAGAAAGAGAGAGAAAGGTGAAGAAAGAGAGAGTAGAGAGAGAAGAGAAAAGAGAGTAGAGAGAGGGAAGAGAAAGAGAAGAGAGAGAGGTGGAAGAGAAAGAGTAGAGAAGAGAAAGAGAGAGAGAAGGGTGAGAGAAAGAGAGAGAGAGAGAGGTGAAGAGAAAGAGAGTGAGAGAGGTGAAGAGAGAGAGAGTAGAGAGAGAAGAAAGAGAGAGGTGAGAGAAAGAGAGAGAGAGAGGTGAAGAGAGAGAGAGTAGAGAGAGAGGTGAGAAAGAGAGAGGAGAGAGAGGTAGAGAGAGCAGAGAGAGAGAGGTGACGAGAGAGAGGTAGAGAGAGAGAGAAGAAAGAGAGAGAGGGAGAGAAGAGAGAGGAAGAGAAAGAGAGAGTAGAGAGAGAGAGGTGAGAGAGAAAAGAGGTGAAGAGAGAGAGAGAGGAGAGAGGTGAAGAGAAAGAGAGAGTAGAGAGAGGTGAAGAGAAAGAGAGAGTAGAGAGAGAGGTGAAGAGAAAGAGAGAGTAGAGAGAGGTGAAGAGAAAGAGAGAGAGAGAGGGAAGAGAGAGAGAGAGAGAGTAAAGAGAGAGAAGAGAGAGAGAGAGAGAGAGAGAGAAGAGAAAGAGAGAGTAGAGAGAGGTGAAGAGAAAGAGAGAGTAGAGAGAAAGGTGAAGAGAAAGAGAGAGTAGAGAGAGAGAAGAGAAAGAGAGAGTAGAGAGAGGTGAAGAGAAAGAGAGAGAGAGAGGAAGAGAAAGAGAGAGTAGAGAGAGGAAGAGAGAGAGAGAGAGGTGAAGAGAAAGAGAGAGTAGAGAGAGAGGTGAAGAGAAAGAGAGTAGAGAGAGAGGTAAGAGAGAAAAAGAGAGAGAGAGAGAAGAGAAAGAGAGAGGTAAGAGAAAGGAGAGAGAAGAGAAAGAGAGTAGAGAGAGAGGTGAAGAGAGAAAGAGAGAGAGAGAGGTGAGAAAAGAGAGAGAGAGAGAGGTGAAGAGAAAGAGAGAGGTGAGAGAGAGGTGAGAGGAAGAGAAAGAGAGAGTAGAGAGAGGTGAAGAGAAAAGAGAGTAGAGAGAGGTGAAGAGAGAGTAGAGAGAGGTGAGAAAGAGAAAGAGAGAGTAGAGAGAGGTGAGAAAGAGAGAGTAGAGAGAGGAAAGAGAAAGAGAGAGAGAGAGAGGTGAAGAGAAAGAGAGAGTAGAGAGAGGAAGAGAAAGAGAGAGTAGAGAGAGGTGAAGAGAAAAAGAGTAGAGAGAGAGAAGAAAGAGAGAGTAGAGAGAGAGAAGAGAAAGAGAGAGTAGAGAGAAAAGAGAAAGAGAGAGAGAGAGAGAGAGAAAGAGAAGAGAGAGGTGAGAGAGAGAGGAAGAGAGAAGAGAGAGAAGAGAGAGGTGACGAGAAAGAGAGAGTAGAGAGAGGTGAAGAGAAAGAGAGAGTAGAGAGAGGTGAAGAGAAAGAGAGAGTAGAGAGAGGTGACGAGAAAGAGAGAGTAGAGAGAGGTGAAGAGAAAGAGAGAGTAGAGAGAGGTGAAGAGAAAGAGAGAGAGAGAGTGAGAGAGAAAGAGAGAGTAGAGAGAGAGGTGAAGAGAAAGAGAGAGTAGAGAGAGAGTGAAGAGAAGAGAGAGTAGAGAGAGAAAGAGAAAGAGAGAGAGAGAGAGAGAAAGGGGACGAGAAAGAGAGAGTAGAGAGAGGTGAAGAGAAAGAGAGAGTAGAGAGAGGTGTGAAAGAGAGAGTAGAGAGAGGTAGAGGAGAAAGAGAGAGTAGAGAGAGGAAGAGAAAGAGAGTAGAGAGAGGTGAAGAGAAAGAGAGAGTAGAGAGAGGTGATGAGAAAGAGAGAGTAGAGAGAGGTGATGAGAAAGAGAGAGTAGAGAGAGGTGAAGAGAAAGAGAGAGGAAGAGAGAGTAGAGAGAGGAAGAGAGAGTAGAGAGAGGAAGAGAGAGTAGAGAGAGGTGACGAGAAAGAGAGAGTAGAGAGAGAGGTGAAGAGAAAGAGAGAGTAGAGAGAGAGGTGAAGAGAAAGAGAGAGTAGAGAGAGAGGTGAAGAGAAAGAGAGAGTAGAGAGAGGTGAAGAGAAAGAGAGAGTAGAGAGAGGTGAAGAGAAAGAGAGAGTAGAGAGAGGTGAAGAGAAAGAGAGAGTAGAGAGAGGTGAAGAGAAAGAGAGAGAGTAGAAAGAGAGAGGTGAAGAGAAAGAGAGAGAGAGAGAGGTGATGAGAAAGAGAGAGTAGAGAGAGAGTGAAGAGAAAGAAAGAGTAGAGAGAGAGAAGAGAAAGAGAGAGAGAGAGAGAGAGAGAGAGAGGAAGAGAGAGTAGAGAGAGGTGAAGAGAAAGAGAGAGTAGAGAGAGGTGAAGAGAAAGAGAGAGTAGAGAGAGAGGTGAAGAGAAAGAGAGAGTAGAGAGAGAGGTGACGAGAAAGAGAGAGTAGAGAGAGGTGAAGAGAAAGAGAGAGAGAGAGAGAGGTGAAGAGAAAGAGAGAGTAGAGAGAGGAAGAGAAAGAGAGAGTAGAGAGAGGAAGAGAAAGAGAGAGTAGAGAGAGGTGAAGAGAAAGAGTAGAGAGAAAGGTGAAGAGAAAGAGAGTAGAGAGAGGAAGAAAAAGAGAGTAGAGAGAGGTGAAGAGAGAGAGAGAGAGAGAAAGAGAGAGAGAGAGAGAGAGTGGTGAGAAAGAGAGAGTAGAGAGAGGTGACGAGAAAGAGAGAGTAGAGAGAGGTGAAGAGAAAGAGAGAGTAGAGAGAGGAAGAGAAAGAGAGAGTAGAGAGAGAGGTGAAGAGAAAGAGAGAGTAGAGAGAGAGGAAGAGAAAGAGAGAGAGTGAAGAGAAAGAGAGAAAGAGAAAGAGTAGAGAGAGGTGAGAGAGAGAGAGGTGAAGAAAGAGAGAGTGAGAGAGAGAGAGAGTGAAGAGAAAGAGAAAGAGAGAGTAGAGAGAGAGTGAAGAGAGAGTAGAGAAGAGAAGAGAGAGAGAGAGAGTGAAGAAGAAGAGAGAAGAGAGAGAAGAGAGAGGTGAAGAGAAAGAGAGAGTAGAGAGAGAGAAAGAGAGAAGAGAGAGTAGAGAGAGAGGTGAAGAGAAAAAAGAGTAGAGAGAGAAGAAAGAGAAGAGAGAGAGAGGTGAAGAGAGAGAGAGAGAGAGAGGTGAGAGAGAGAGAGTAGAGAGAGAGGTGAGAGAGAAAGAGAGAGAGAGAGAGGTGAAGAGAAAGAAGAGGAAGAGAAAGAGAGAGTAGAGAGAGGTGAGAGAAAGAGAGAGTAGAGAGAGGTGAAGAGAAAGAGAGAGTAGAGAGAGGTGAAGAGAAAGAGAGAGTAGAGAGAGAGGTGAAGAAAAGAGAGAGTAGAGAGAGGTGAAGAGAAAGAGAGAGAGAAAGAAGAGAAAAGAGGAGAGAAAGAGAGAGAAAGAGAGAGTGAAGAGAAAGAGAGAGAGTAGAGAGAGGTGAGAAAAAGAGAGAGAGAGAGAGGTGAAGAGAAAGAGAGAGAGAGAGGGAAGAAGAGAGAGTAGAGAGAGGTGAAGAAAAGAGAGAGAGAGAGAAGAGA